>NW_027526361.1:194528472-194810744 GCF_048455015.1 Haemaphysalis longicornis
CCCCTTACCAACACCCTCCACCATGAAGTAAGGGAGTGTCCACAATCCGAAGGACTACCCTCCCGCCCTTCTCCCTTTTACGAGCACTGGGTGGTCTGCCTCAAAATTCCGGGCCGTGGGACCCAGCGCATACTAGGGAAAAGGGCCTGGAATGCATGCTAAAGCGAAGACATCCCGGACTCGGGACGTCCCCCACCGGGAGGCTGCCGCAACAGCAGCACCAGTGCTCGTAAAATAAACATAGAGTCTTCCTGCCACAATAAAGGCTACCTCCTCCTCCCCCTTTATTTCTCCTCCTACGTTGCCTTGGAACACGGATTTTCCCGCTGGCTACAAGGTCTCAATGCTGGAGAGTCACAAACTGTGTGGACGAAAAACCTAAGCAAGTATCTGAAAATCTATATGCGTTAAGGTGTTCGGAAGAAACATCATACAAGAACTCTGCTAAAACCGGGTGAACATCTACTCTGATTCCCGTATCCTAGCCATGTTCAAGGGCATGGTCAGAGGAGAACAACTCAAGCGTAAAATATTCCACTCCTTCGAGGCATGAGAGGCAGCTTCAACCAGCCCGTTACGTCAAGATCAGCGAGAGCTGATTTAGAGGGCAAAGGAAGGAGGGGGTGTATGTGGTGCCCTAGTCTTCATATTCCACCCTTGAACTCCCAGTAATCTCTCTACCCGGCCTTTCTTAACTACAACTATTTTCTCCTGAACAAAGATCTTTACTCTCTCGCTCTCTCTCTATATATATATTACTCTATCTATTCGTAAAAAGCAAAATTGTTCAGCCCGGAAAACAAATCAAAGAATAAACATTTTGAAATTCTGACATTGACGCCTTCTCGCACGAACAGACCAGCATCTCACATCCAATGATGATGGCTGGATGTTAATGGCGCAAGGCTAACTGGGGCAAAGAGCGCCAAAACAGTGGTTAAATATGAGAGGTGAAAACGTAGACACTGAAATCAGTAAGCAAGAACAAAAGTAAAATCAATAAAAGACAGTGAGGATGGCTGGTGTAAAGGGCCAGGTTGTGATGGTGCGTGGTACGAAATAAAGCTTTAAAAAACTACGCGTGATAGGAAATGAGATGTAAAAACTTGATGTCACTGAGAAACTTAAAAGTGCGCTGCACACGAATCACGGGATCATCCGCTAGAAAGAGTGCTGGGTGTAGTGGAATGTGTTGTCTGTAGAGTTGAGGGAAGTGCTTGCGTCTTGTTGTCTGGAGTGCTTTGCATGTAATGAGGATGTGAAGTACGGATAGGCCCTCCCCACAGCTGCTACACAGGGGTCTTGGAGATCCAGTGAGTAGATGGGAGTGTGTCGCGTGTGTGTGGCCTATCCGTTATCTAGCTAAGGCAACTTCGATGAATCTGTTGTGTGAGTCACTAGTGTATTGTCCTAAGTGTGGCTTTATTATGTGTAACTTGTTGTCTGTCTGTCTATTCCAGTCGGCTTGCCATGTTTTGCGAAGGTGTTGTCGGATGTGTGGTTTGAGGTCAGTGTAGGGTATTGTTGTTATGTTCATTGTGTTTGCAAGTGCAGCAGTGGCGGCCATTTCATCTGCGGTCTCATTCCCCGCGATTCCAGCATGGCCTGGAACCCAGCACAGGATCAGTTGAAAATTATTTGCATATATTGACATTATGAAATTAAAGACAAGATTGAAAATGTGGTTTTTCCTGGGTCTGTGTGAAGACAATGCACGCACAACGCTCAAAGAGTCTGTGAAGATGACTGACTTAGGAATTTGTTTTTTAAGAATGTGCTGAACGATGAGTAAGATGCCATATGCTTCTGCAGAGAAGATAGTGGTGTGTACACTCATGGTTCTGCAAGCAATAAAGTTGGGACCATGAGCGGCGCACGACACTGTTGTTGAAGTTTTCGAGGCATCGCTATAGAATTCGGCACATTTATATTTATCCTGAAGCGACAAAAAATGCTGCAGAATCGCAGCTCTCGGAACCCTGTTTTTATCTATTTTCATGAAAGAAACATCACAACAAACAGGCTGCAGTTGCCATGGTGGTATCACGTCAGAAAATGATGATGATGTACAGACATCTAAAACCCAACGGAAATACCTGAAGCTTCCTCTCTCACCCTCAGAGAGTAGGGCAAAGGAACAGATGGACGATTTGAGAATAGCTGGGTTGTTGATGTATCGTTGAGGACAGGTTTAAAAGGATGGTTATTGAATGATGAGACCTTAAAAGCATATAATAAATCTATGTACATTCGTTGATGTTCCAGGCACCATTTGTTACTTTCAGCGTACAGACTCTGGGCCGGGCTAGTGCGGAACGCACCACACGCAAGGCGCAGGCCCAAATGGAGAACTGGGTCAAGCATTTTTAGTGCTGTTTTTGATGCCGACCCATACACAACACTACCCTAGTCTAGCCGAGACCCGACTAAGGCGGTAGAGACGCGAAGAAGGAGTTCTTTGTCTGCACCATACGACTGGTGGGAGAGGACTTTGAGAATGTTTAGTGTTTTCAGGCATTTATGTTTAAGTTGTTGGATGTGTGATATGAACGTGAGTTTTTCATCAAATATGACACCTAAAAACTTGTGCTCCTTTTTTACAGGGATAGAAGCGCGATGAAGGGTGATCTCCGGGTCTGCTTTTATCCCGCGCTTGCGGGAGAACACAACACAAGTACTCTTTCCAGGGTTCAGTTTAAAACCGTTTGTGTCCGCCCAGCCGGCAAGTTGGTTAACCCCAAGCTGGACTTGGCGTTCACAAACTGAAAAGTTACAGGACTTAAAAGATATTTGAACGTCATCTACATATATAGAACACGAAATGGTTGGTGGCAATGCCTTTCGAAGTGAGTTCATCTTAACAATAAACAGTGTACAGCTCAAGACACCGCCTTGAGGAACGCCATTTTTCTGCACGTATACATTCGAAAGGGCACTGCCAACCCTCACTCGAAAGGTCCTTTCTGACATGTAGCTACTGAGCGTGTTCAGCATGTTGCCGGAAACACCAAACGACTTGAGGTCACACAAGATGCCGTACCGCCAGGCCGTGTCATAGGCCTTCTCCATATCGAAGAAGACTGTTATACAATACTGCTTATGAATGAAGGCATCTTTTAGATATGTTTCCAATGCAACCAGTTGATCATTGGTGGATCTCCCAGCCCTGAAGCCAGCCTGGCAGCTGTCGAGAAGACCGTTGTACTCTAAGAAGTACATGAGTCTCCTATTGATCATCTTCTCGAAAAGCTTACACAGGCAGCTTGTGAGGGCGATAGGACGATAACTTGCGGGAGAGGAAGGGTCCTTCCCTTCTTTCAGAAAGGCCACTACGATGGCCTCCCTCCATGACCCTGGGAGGTGCCCCGAAAGAAATATTTTGTTGTAGAGGTGAAGGAGGGTTTCAAGTGTATCTGTGTGCAAGTGTTGAATCATAATGTATGTTATGTTGTCTGCGCCTGGAGCTGAAGGTTTACAAGTACTAAGTGCGATCTTCAGCTCATGCAGTGAGAAGGGGGTGTTATAAGATGAGGTCGACTTATTACTGTCTCTCAAGGACTTCTTCTCACAGGATGTTTTGTGTTTTATGAAAGTGTTGGTGTAGTGCGCTGAACTGGACACATGTTGGAAGTGTTGTGCAAGTGTGTTAGCCTGGTCTTCCAGTGTGTCCCCTGTTGCACTAACCAGGGGCAGGCTGTGTGTCTGTTGTCCTTTTAGTTTATGTATTCGTGTCCATACTTTTCGCGTGTCAGTGTACGAGTTGATGGAAGTGAGGAAGGTGCGCCAACTCTCCCTTTTCGCCTCACGGCGCACTCGCCTCCCAAAAGCCTTGGCCCGTTTAAAACAAATGAGATTATCTGATGTGGGGTACCGGCGAAGGACACCCCACGCCTTGTTCTGGGCCTCTCGCGCCCGCCTGCAGTCCTCTTTCCACCACGGCCTCCTCTGGTTGCACGGGGCACCAGAGGCGTGGGGAATGGACTTTTCGGCGGCGTCGAGGATGTGCGCTGTGACGAGTTGGGCGGCTTCCTCCACGTGTAGGTGTTTTATGGATGTGTGGTGTAGTTGAGATGTTTGTGTGAATGTGCTCCAGTTTGCTTTCGATTCATTAAACCTTTTATGGGAAGATGGACTGCATGGGCCTTTACCTATATATGCTAGGGAAGTGGGGAAATGGTCACTACCATATGGGTCAGTGCCCACGCCCCACTCAAGACATGGAAAGAGAATTGCAGAACCAATAGCCACGTCGAGATGTGAGTATGTATTATGTCCTAAGTTATGGTATGTAGGCTGCTTTTTGTTGAAAAGGCATGCTCCTGAAGATGTAAGAAATTTCTCTATCAGGCGACCTCGGGCATCCGTTCTGGAGGAGCCCCAAAGAGTTGTGTGCATTAAGGTCGCCTGTTAGGATGTACGGTTTAGGCAGCTGGTCGACCAGCGCCTCGAAGTCAGAGCTGGAAAGTGCATAATCAGGACGAATGTAAATTGAGCATACCGCTACCAACCTATTAAAAATTATTGTGCGTATTGCTACAGCCTCAAGGACGGTGTTGAGAGTGATAGGATGGCATGCTAGGGATTTTCGGGCTATTATGGCTACACCGCCCGAAGAGTGTGTGCAGCCAACCCTATCCTTTCTGAATACCATGTACCTATTTAAGAAATTTGTGTGATTGGGATTCAAATGTGTCTCCTGAAGACACATCACACTTGGCTGGTTCGAATGCAATATCTCATGGACATCATCAAGATTTTTAATGAGGCCTCTACAGTTCCATTGAGTAATATTTTCCCTTCCCATTATGGAGATTTAGAAGCTACTGAAGTCTGTGTGTATGTGTGTTCATGTGTCTTTCGGGGCTGTTACTCTAGGATTTGGCTTTTTGGGCCTTTCTGCTGCTGGCTTGGGCGTCGGAGGCCCCTCCTTGCGCTGCGTTGCAGGCAGGAACGGCCCGACATTCATCTCGTCGTCGGATGTCCGAGGGGTGCCCGACGGACCGGGCCCCCCGGACTTGGCCCCTATTCGGGAGCCCTTCGTTTGAGCCGCCACCGCCGCGGGCGTCGGGGACGCCAAAAGTGGCACAGGCGGTGCGGTGGCGGTGGGAGCCGATGCGGGGCCCGTGGTGTCCATCACCTCGGTACCCTCCAACGCACTGGAGAACGGGGAGGAGGAGGCGGGAGCGGCACCGGTCCCTACAGAAGAGGTTGTCACCACAACCGTTGCTGCCTCAGCAAGCGGCGTGGCGACAGATTGGGCTGCCTGAGGCACCCCAGGGGGTGGCGGAGGAGGAACCAGGTCAGACTCGCTGAACTGGGTCCCTGTAGACACCAGACGCCGCTCCGCCCCCCGGCGAGCCGCGTCGGCGTACCTCCCCAGGGGGAAAGAGGCGAACCTCTTTCGCGCCTCTGGGAAAGTGATGTTCTCTGTTATCTTGATGTTGATGATCTTTTTCTCTGTGTGAAATTTTTCACATTTGCTGGAGTACGCTGCATGCGACCCCCCGCAGTTCACACACGTGAGGGTGTCGGATGGGCAGTTGTCACTGGGGTGATCGTACGCGGCGCATTTTGCACAAGTCGTTCGGCCACGGCAAGAGTTTGTACTGTGCCCGAACCGCTGGCACTTGAAGCAGCGGCGCGGGTTCGGAATGTAAGGTCGAATGGAGCATCGAATGAAGCCTGCATTTATATATTGTGGAAGTGCTGAGCGGTCAAAGGTCAGGATGATGTGTTTGGTGGGGATTATCTTGTGGTCCCTGCGCATCGTGATGCGCCGCACAGATGTGACGCCCTGGTCCTTTAAACCTTCGAGAAGGTCGGCATCTGTTTCCGTCAGGAGATCTGTCTCAGAAATCACACCCTGGGAGCTGTTTAGGCTCCTGTGCGGCGTGACCCTGATGTCCAGGTCATGGATGCGGGTTTGTGCAAGAAGAGTGCGGGCTTGTTGTTCAGCATTGAGTTCTACCAGGATTTCTCCGGTCCTGAGCTTTTTAGCTTGATATTTGCCACCTATGGTGCTTTGCAGAAATTTAGAGATCAAGAATACGGACATGGAAGCGACAGGTCGTGCTGAGTCAGCTAACTCAATCACAAGAAAACGAGCATATTTATTCGCGGTTGTTGACAAGACAGTTGTTGAAAGAGGTGGGTACGAAACTTCGGTGGGGCCCCTTTTCGGGGGCCGATCACGTTTGGGGGGGGGGGTTTGGAAAATGGCATATGATACATTGGAAAGCAGGGAGACGGGGGTACTTTCTTCTTTGACCTTACCCTGGTAGCCAAAGAGGTCCCGGAGCTCCCTGCCTGGTGAACAGACAGGGAGCCCATCCGCCAGAGCTTGACCTGGGCTCCGACGGCCACCGTTCGTGGTTTCTAACCCTCCACCTATAAACACATTGCCACGGTTGGACCCAGCGTATGTTTGGGGGCTCGGGGTCCGCGGTATCGCCAGTACCGTCACCAAGATTGCTCAATGTGCCCCGTGCGGGGGATCTCACATCCATAACCTTTCACGCTCGCATTTTATTCCACAGAAGGGCAGAGAGCCTTTGTCTTTCCTTGGCCTCGCGGTTAAAAATTCTTGTTCCTAATCTTTCTCTCTTCGATGCCCTTTACTGCTCGTGAAGAATTGATCGAAGTACAGCAACTGTGTACGAAAACAATATGTGGGAATCGAAATATCCCTATCGCATCTCACATCTTAGAATACAAATCTAGATGTCTATGCAACGTTTATTCTTTCGGGCTTTATGAAATGAATGCCGCTTTATCGAGCAGATGGACAATGAATTTGTGTTTATTTGAGCCAGTCTACGCATTACAAGTGAAAACAGGAGCAGGACAAAAATATATACAGTGTCCCTTTCAAGGGCTGGGAATGAGACACTCATGCAGTGGTCACCGAAAAACACGAGTCAAGGACACTACGGAGCGTATAGGGGAAGTGCCTTGGCTCTTTTAGAGCTGATTTAGAATTTTCAAATATCACAGTTCAAGAAAGAACACGTGCACTGGGTTTTCACGTTGCCCACACCCTTCAAATTTTGTTTAATGGATGGCTTAGCTCCCCTCTCCTTTTTGGTGCATTTATGCACGCGTATGTACATCCTGCTTGGGTGGCTCT
Organism: Haemaphysalis longicornis; assembly: GCF_048455015.1. Classification (NCBI taxonomy): domain Eukaryota; kingdom Metazoa; phylum Arthropoda; class Arachnida; order Ixodida; family Ixodidae; genus Haemaphysalis; species Haemaphysalis longicornis. Next base: position 194,535,599 of record NW_027526361.1, read on the forward strand.
CATACCTTCACTCACCTGGACATGGGGCCCCGCACAGGAAGACCCCGGAAGATGTCCCAAGTGTCCGGCTCCGGCTGGTTAAGCGGATGTCGAGCATCTGTTGTGGACGTGCGCAGGAACAAGAACAGCTTGGGGCAGTGCGCTAGTTCTGGTTGGTCTTCGGTGGTATAAACGGGGTGACTTCAACCGGTGGGTGCACGAAGACCACTACTGCAGGTCACTGCTGAACGTTTTACACGAGACCGGCCTGTATGCTTACCTTTAAACTTGTCCAGTGTCATCGATGTCCTTCTCCTCTTCTACCTACTGTCATATCTTTCCTTCACATGCCGCATGGCATAAATACGCAGCAAAAAAAACGTACATCCTGCTCCTGTGCCCTAATGGGTAACCAGATCATTTGTTACTATTCTCGGTGTTCCCCCCTCCGTTTAACTCCGGACTCCTGAATGTACTGTCATTCCATAGCCACATAACATACCATAGCTGTCCACTTTTGTTTTACGAAAAGATCTGGACGTAAGGAGTTAGCGGTATTTCAGGCCATTTTTAGCTCTTCCCGCATTTCCTTGAGTGACAACGTCTGGCCGTTCAGTGGCGGCAGTCGCTGGCAGGCATCGCTTCCAGTAACAATATGGACAAATATGCACAGGTATATTGCCAATATAGTTGATTCGTTGAAAGGCCTTATATAGTGCTGATTAAAATCTGAGACAGAACATTTCGATTGTACCTCAAATTGAATGGCAATCCCGTTATAAGGTGAAACAGCAATTCAAGCTCAGCAGTCACTTCAGAGGTCACAAGAAACAAAAATGGGTGTTATCACCACAATTGCCATCACCATCACTATCACGAGCAGGTGTCTGAACTGACCGCCTCCATTTTAGATGCCTATAAAACGTCCTGAAGCACGCTTTCACCCCCATGGCAAGTTCTCCCGGTGCTTTGCGACTTGTGGTTGGTAAAAATTGAGAAAAATTTAGTTACAAGGCCCGCACTATTGCAGCACTTCTTGTTTTTACAGCACAAATATCACTGTGCAGAACTTTACAGTGATGCGTCCAAAACATCATCCACTGTGCCTTGTGCTGCACACGGTCGAAATTTTACTGCAAGTATCTTTACGGTGGAGGCGTATGCCATTTTTCCTTTAAAAGTCATCCTATTGAACATAATTTCCCTAAATATGTAATTTATACCGACTCGTTGAGTGCAGTGAAAGCATTGGCATCCACAAAGTCATCCAAAAACTATGTCATCAATCTCGTCCTAAAGACCATTACCTCCTCATATGCCTCAAATATTGAACTGACTGCCTGTTGGATCCCTGGCCACTCTGTAATAGCCAGTAACGAGACCGCGGGTTAGATGGCTGCTGTTGCTGTACTTTGGACTACACTGCACATACCAGCTTTACCCTCCACTGATCTCAATCCACACATCAGAAAGCACCTCCGCAATACATGGCAAGTAGACATACTGGAATACCAGCACAGACAACAAGTTACACCTAGTAAAACCACACTTGGGGCCATTCACTTCGGACACCCGCTACAAACACTCGGAAGTCGCTCTGGCTAGGTTACAGATAGGCACACACACATGCGACACACTCACACCTGCTCACTGGGTCTCCCAGACCCGTGTGTAACAGGTGTGGGGAGGGCCTATCTTTAGCCCACATCCTATTCACATGCAAGGCACTCGACACAACAAGACACAGACACTTCAGAGAACTCTACAGACAACACATTCCGCTGCAGCCATCCTTGTTTTTTGGTGGCAATGCCATGGTGTCTGTGAAACGCCTTTGTAAATATTAGTCTGGTGCTAAGATTTTTAACCTCATTCCCTAACATGCATAATCGAAACTGGCCCTATACACCACCCATCACCGTTGGCTTTAATTTATATTACTGTTATTCTAGCTTACACATTTTATTACCAAGTTTTTCTGTTATCTACTTTTGTATGGCGCTCTTTGCCCCAGCTGGCCTTGCGGCAAAAAATCTAATCATGATCATATCAGACAATAAGGCGAGGCACTAAAAAAATTAAACGTTAGAGGTAGGATCGGCGTCAAGCATTTTGCTGCAGCAAAGCTAGACGCAAACATGGCCTTACCTACTTTTGAAATTTCAGTAAAAGTAACATACAAGAAGGCAGCAGGTATATAAATTCGTGGGCTCTCCCGCAGGGTTCAGCTGATAGCAGGGCTTTCGGTCCTACATCGGACTTAAGCTGGGTCCAGTGATAAGCAAGGTAAGAATAAAATAATGTTGGCGGGTGTTTGGCTTTCCGGTTGCGAAAAATACAGACGGGGATCTCGAACACTGCGCTGTCCAAGCACTCGGCTTCATTCCTCACTCCACACACGCACGCGTCATTCAAGTGCGCCGGTGCCCAGGGGGTTTGGTACCACTTACTTTAGGCTCGCCCCTTACTTTCCCTGGAAGGAGAGCTCATTAGGGCTGCACTTTCGCGAGCACTGGCGCGGCTAGTTGTGTAGCCTCTTCTCCCACGCAGCCCGTTTCATCGGCAGCCTCAAACCGTGTGGTGGGGCGAAAGAGCAGCGAGGGATGCAGTAGACGGCAATGCGCGGCTTCATCCGAGCCGGCTCACTGCAGCACCCAGCTAACGCTTGAAGGGAGTGCTTCAGAATTAAGCTGGGCAGGCGGCTGTTACTAATAGAATATTTTTTCTGGATATGGAAAGCGTTTTATAGCACAAGATGGAGTATGTCTGTTTCTATCGACAATATATACGTCGGTGCGTCCACAAAAAACACGTGCGTGCGTCGCAAAAGCTGTCCCGCCACAATTACGGCCTTCTTAGTGTCCTGTGCTCCTAAAGCACAGCGGCTTCAGTTAAAAACGATAGCAAAATTACGAGCATTCTCTGCAGCGAAATTGGTGGTTTTTTATAATGCCACAGATATAACGATGATAAACGAGGCTAACATGGCTTTTATATTGCAGAGAGCAGTGTTCCTTTTTGCAGCGAAGAGTCGTCGGTGCGTATGTCCGTACTGATGTAGAATTGCGCCCACGATGTCGTACAACACTCAGTAGTATTCTCCGCTTTACAGACCTATCTGGTACCCGGAGTTAAATATTAAGGCCACGTTAGAAGCACCACGTCATACTAAAAAAAGTCTTACACTAACTGTTACACCAAGGGTCATTGTTTTGAAGGTATAATCGCCTGAATATAATGACTCAGTCATGTAATAGTGAGCGCGATAGTACGTTCGTGGTTATGTTACGACGATCCACACCACTATTTCATCGTACTGGTTGTACTGTCGGGCAGCTCAGGGAATTAACATTGACAACTGCTGCAGAGACGCGTACAAGAAATAAGGAATTACAAACATTAGATAAACTGACGAGAGTAAAAAACGTTGCCAATAAATGAATACATCCCAGTGTAGGAGAGTTGTAAGTGTAAAGCAGAGGCTTTCGTACAAGCGCGAACATGAAATCTTCCGGAATAATAAGGACGTTCAATGTTGCACATAATTGCGAATTGCGAGTGTGGTGCACACCTCCCTCTCCCCCAAAGTATTGAACAAGATGACATATCTCATTATTTGAAAATGTATCAATAATGCATCCCACTGATAATGCAGATATTCACCTTCCACGACAATTCTGACAATAAGTTTAGTTTATTATCAGAAGTACATTTACAAGTTTTTACGTTATTGAAACCTCGCATTGGTGGCTAGTGTGCGCGCACGTGTTCGCGTGAGGCTCTGGGCGTATTTATAACTAAATAGTTACACCATTTTATAAGACGTTCTTCTGAAAAGCGCGCCTTATGCAACACCTATGCACAGTATCTTGTAGAGCAAATTCATTTGGCCGCAGCTGCCCGCTTTCGATTTAGATTAAGGAAGAAAAAAATGCGTAGGATCTCGTTAAGACAATGCAGTGAAACAGCGGGATATTCGTGCCTGTGCACGTGCGCTTACCTTCGCCGCACTGGCATCCTCAATCTCTGAATCTGTTAAGTTCTATGGGGAGATGCTTTCAGTAAGCCGTAGAAATCTTAAATGGTAGCTTTCGGCCTCTTCGTCAAATTGTGGCTGATAGGCGCACAGCTTGCATAGCAGGTTGGCAGCTCCGAGAACTCTCTGTGAGTATACTGCTGACAACACCTTTTTATATAGGCCCTTTATGTTTTCCTAATTATTTGTGCGTAATAATTGGCCCCAAACAAATGCAGGACCAATGACGTTCGAATTCGAAAAGAAAGAGCAAAACTTTTAAAACACTCCTCGTGGTTTACCGACGAATTAAAAACATCATGCATCCACCCAGTAAACACCAATCGGTAACGTGCTGCGCCAAAACTCTCTATCAATTGTAGTTCACCTGCCAGCATAATCAAACCCGATCCGGTGTTTTGAATATCGTAGGCCGGAGCACAAGCTTATGTGGAGCGTAGCGACAAAGGCCACCGTTTGCACAGCTATAATAGCTAGCCTAAAAGGCCCGAAATATATACGGCCCCCATGCCTCATACTTTCGCCTATATCCTACATCTAAAACGACAAAAATACTAATTGCTACGTATAAATCTACGTACTGCTACGTAGCTACGTATAAATTGCTACCTATAAGCTACCCTGAAACGCGCCGCCGGCACAAATGTCTGGCCTCGTCCCACGCAGACATCGCCAGCAGTCTTATTGGGGTACTTAAAATATACCTCGACCGTAGGCAGCTTTGCTGAAGCGTCCTTTTCCGTACCTCCCGCAACCAACACTCGCTGGTTACGCAACAACTGCATAGGCCAAATCGGTTGCATCCACCCGGGCTAATGCTGACAGCCCGGGATATTGCGACACTACTTCCGTAGAACTTTGTGGGTTGCGAAAGAAAGACCACATTCAGAAGTGTTGTCCCTCGTTAAGGCCGAGATAAATTGACCTCCATAAATTACGAGGGCGTCCAGAGCATAAAAACGAGTGCAGCGCACCCGCTTTTGCAGTCACTATCACGCGAGCTCAAGGTCGTTAGCCGCACCTTCCCCGTTTCAGGTGTCACTAATGGAAGAGGGTGTCGTAACTAACGCGCATCGTCCGCTAATGAAACATCCGATAACGACATGGGTGTGACGCATACTCGCCTGCACTGCATGCTATGTAGGACCGATGCGGAATTCTTGATGGCAGAAAAATTATAGGGAGCGAATCACTTGCCCAAAAACAAAATCCAGTAACGAGTACCAGCGCGTTCGCGTGTACTGTACACAATATCTCTTTAAAGCATTGTGGCAAAAGAAAACACTCTTTAATGAAACTCCGGGGGCGCCCCATGAAATCCTGACGATGAATACAAAATTATTCGAAACTAGCGAACAAGTATATCTTGGCTCCAAAGAAAATAATTAAAATAGAAAGGAAAGTCTTCAAGCAGTTCAAGCTAATCATGTGGGCTCTGTCACTTTTTTGAAACAGTTGCAATTGTGCGAGAATCCACCCTTTGTAAGGCAATCCACTCACCGGACAGGAAGCGGTCGCTTTTTAGGCCAATATTGTAATTGGGTAAATACATTATCATCTTTGTAGGTCTGCCCGGACTCTATCTTATCTAGGTGACACCTCCGATACTTCGCACATGACTTCCCGGCACCGTTTATTTCACGGGCACTAGACAGGCACAACCAACACCGGTAATATGGATGAATTAATGGTCGTTGTGATGGTATTAACGGCTAGAACTGGAGACTTGCGTTGCACACACGAGACAGGCGTTTGAGAAGGGCGTACGAGGCGAAGACGAACATTTATCTGGGCGAAACGAGCTGATAATATGAAGATAAATTACTAACAGACGGCGGCACTTAAGTCAATCCTAAACACACATAGTTCTACTAGGGTAAAAAAATAACACGTTAAAGTTCACTTCCAACAGGCACCGGTAAGGAATCAAATGTCTCACGTGCACTGGCACTGTCGATGCAGACGATGCTGCTATTATCCCGGTTGTCAGCAATCTCGTGGTGGTTGACTCGAGAACCGACACGTCGTCCAGACGATGCCGGCGATTGAATGCACGGTCGTCGACGGCCAGCTTGCAGGCGCGGCTGTCCCTGTAGACTGGCTAAGTCTCCGGGCATCCTTAATGACGCCCTCAGCGGACCACGGCTACCGCATTTTTCTGGCACCCCTCAGAGCGCGGTTCCACCGATTCCACTGTGCTTTCTTTCCAGCCACGATCTCCTCTTCTTCTTCTTTTTCCGACGTCACATTATTGCCTCCGCTATTTTCTCGGTTAACTGTCAGGCGGCATTAAGACTGCACGTACCCCAGAGGGGGATTGTTTCCGCCGTGCTAACGGATCTCCGAGACTTTCTTGTCGTCGACGCCTTCTGACGCACCCACCATTCTGTCTTGTACCTCATTACAGTCGTGCTTTATTTATTTAAAATATCTTTGTGTAAATTGGCGCGTTGTATTTTATTAAAAACTAACCAGCTCACAATGTTTCAAACACCCCACAGCGCAACAGAGGGGACATGCAGGAAAATTACCACAGGACGAGCACTGTTTTGTGCGCTGTTCCCTTGTGAAGTGCCTTGTAGGTAAAATCTTATCTGAGGTACCACCTTGATAAGGACGAGCCCTCTCCTCGTGCCTGTGGCGTCTGTTGTGCAGTGATTACATATGAACACCTACCAGTCCGCTCAACTTTCAACAGACCCCATAATACCATTGAAAGTAGGCAATTTTCTTTGCGGTATCATTTCCTTTAATTGAGGGGGGTGGACACAAAACCTTTAAAAATAACCCCTCCTTAGAAATTTGGCTGTGAATACCTAAAGGCCCGAATGAATGTATTAGAAAACTAATACAATAAATAAACGGGTGCCAAGTGCACCAGTTTCTTCTGAAAATCTTAGAAACTTTATTGGGAGCGGTAGGTGAAAGCGTTTGGTCTGTTTCCGCATGTACACACAGGGGCAAAGGTTTACGGTTCAAAAAAGCAGCAAATGTGAGTTATTTCCCTCTCGGACGGCCACCCGAAGTACTATGTGCGGTAGATTTTATGATTTCAGTCCCTATACGACGCCTGGCATGCATTCGACGGTTTGTCGGGCTGCTATAGGAAGAGAAATACCCAAACATTTCCCTGGTCCGTAAACTTTCATTGTGGCTGTCCATTCGCATCTACTCACATACCCCAATGTGTAGGCGACGTGTTTTTTTTTCTTTGGTAGGTTAGAAGGAATGTTTGCCGTATCCCGAGCACTTACGCAGGCTCAAAGAAGGCTCTTTAACGTGGGTCTTCTACTGTCGTTAGTCTTTACTGACATACCCCAAAAGCCAGAGGAGAAAAGCCAACTTCCCAAAGGGGTCATAACAGCATAATGATCTGTACTGCTTAAAATTTAAGGTCAGCTTCACTTTGATGCACAAAGGTATGGCTGGAAAAGTTTTTCTCGGGATTTTCTGTAGGTCCGCATAAACAAGACCCTACATCCAATAGTAAATGCGTTATACCAATCTCACGTATACCCAGTCCACCTTGCTTAGCTGATGAGCTGCAGCTTTGTATGTTGTCACAAAAATACTCGGCCGTAGTGCGTATTGCTTGAGCAAAAAATGCAATTGTGCCGAGATGTCAAAAACAAATTACCATCGGCACCAGAAAATCTGCATGTGTGTGTTGTGATTCATTTAGTTTCCGCCGTTGTTCCCCTCAAGAAGTGAATGTGCTGCCGGCGCTCACATGGATCCCTTTTTTGCGCTGTAGCCTATTAAGTGCAATTCAGGGAGATTCCCACGTGCCTCATAAACTTGTTTCTTCAAGGCATACGGATGTACATGGCAGCATCAACAGCCACAAAAATTGGTCACAGCCACTTTTTTGACATATTCGAAACGTTTTTTTACAACGGCAAAGATAATGATTTGTTGTTTCAATGCAGCGTAGCTACACCCTGACTACGCACACCACCGCATACTTGCAGTGCCAGGCCCGTTCATGCCGAGTGTGGAACAACAACCTAACGTAATGCATTGGAAACATAGCGTGCCCACGCTGCGTTGGCGAAGCTTTAGTTTACAAACCAGTTGACCTTTCATATGCAAAGAGACGTTTCCGTAGATGAATTTTAGTGGTTACAGCAAAGCACGAATATGCAAGCACACACTGCGTGTACCTTTAGTACTGTCACGCTCATCGGGATAAGCAGCGAAATACAATTACTCTGCAGCATTCGTCCGTATGACCCGAGCTGTGGCGGAAGTCTACATAAGAGGCCAGTGGAATAAATGATCTCAGTGTACCTGTGGATTACTTTGTTTTGTAACCCATTCAGGATAATTAACTTAAACGCCAAATAATTCGCATGTTCATGAACATCTTATTCTCTTAGTAGCAATAACATTAATGTAGAACGTTTGTCGTAAACTTGAGCCAAAACTAATGAAGTGAAGCCACAGTCCATAAAACGGCATATATAGCGCTGGTGGTCTCACCGCTGTCAACTTGGGTTATGAAAATACGCGCGCATTTCTTACGTTTTTTGAGAGCGGCAGTTGTAACAATCTTAATCGCCACCAAAATGGCTAAGAAAAGCGGTTTCTGACAAATTTCCAATTGTGTTGGAAATTTTTTTACTAAAACCTCTAAAGCCGGCACATCATTTGAAGGGCAAGCAAACGGAAACACGATTCCCAGAACTGCAACTAAATTTTTATCACCAATTGTCCAACGCCCGAAACGATGCCTTGAAGAAAACATCAGGGGTTTCGTTTTTTGGGAGATATACAAGTTCAAGCTATCTGCTTGCTGATTGGCTTCAATTCCATAAAGGTATAGATCGTTTTCAGAGCGGCGGCCTAGGCGTAACCATGTTGGTCGATGGTACATCCCTCCTCACTGGTGGCCTTTTCGGCCGCGTGTTTCCCCGTTTACACGCGTTTCAGAGCTGTTTCACTGCACTTTTTTCTATTTGTACGTACACAGAAACCATATATATCAAGGGTGGGAACCTGTGCTCGCGCGCCGCCTGCGGGGACGTATTATGTGGCCCCTGGCACAACGTCACAACCCCCTTTCCCTTTTACTTCTGAAGGCCGAAACACGCAATTCTAACCTCAAATGGGGTTAGTTAGGCACGAAAACAAGATTGCTTCCAGTTGGCATTGCTTCCCACCTTCACACTTAAACAGATAACGTCTTCATTTCCTTTCTTGCGCCGGTCAAAAAAAAAAAAAAGTCCCGCCTCCCGCGTTCTAATTTGCAGTCCGTCCCTTGTCGTGTGGGTATCATGCAGCTCGGACCTACACATTCAGCTATAGCCTATTTCTGACACTTGTTATAAATGAAATGGCTTTGAGCAACTTGTTGCCACAGTTTTATCTCATGCGCAAGAAAGGGTTCGTTCGCACACGGATTATTTCCAACAGAGTTGGAAATAACGTGAAAGCTGCAGCCTCTGGCGCAAGGCGACCATCGCTACCGCTTACCTCGGGTTGCGCCAACGCGCATAATACAGGCCTGCAGGGCAGGGAAACACATGCAATTCCTGCTGAAGCCAGGTTTCTGTGCTCGTCACGAGTGGGAAGGATGAATTAGCGGCAGCGTGAAACTTCGGGGCTTTTGGGACGCCGGCGGTGAGATGAAAGGCGTTTGGTGCACTTTAGGTAGGGCGACGAGACATCCCGTTTTGACCGGAACAGTTGCCTTTTCGAGGTCTGCTTCAGGCGTACCGTCTTTTTGTCCCAATAAACAATTGTGTCGGGTTTTCGCGGGACTGCATGGTTTTAAAAATTCGCGCCAAGCCACTTTATCCCATTGAAAGTGTGCCTACCCAGCATGTTACCAAGTGTGCCTACCAAGTGTGTTACAAGCATACTTTACAAAAGTGGTCTCGTGTACTTTGGAATATTTACCAAAATTGTGCGATTTAGATCAATTTTTATCGAAGAACACTTCGAAGATCCTTTACGAAGACGGCATTCAAAAGCCATTTTTTAACAGTGGACCATTGTCAAGCGCAACATTAACAATACGCTTGAAGTTTCGTACTATTCACGTATTTTGGTCTCTGAGAGATGGGTGCAAGTTTTTGAGCAGATGGCAAGAAGATGTACACTGCGCTGAGATTTCATGCGTCGCTTAAGGGACCCTGTATTTTCCTGGAATCGCAGCTTTAGTGGAGCACGTCTTTTTGCTTCCTTTTGAACTCGGCGGGGACGTCAACCTTCTGTCAACATTGCGTGCACTGTTACTTGAGCGGCTGAAATTTCGGAACATGCGAAGAATTCTGCAAGGAAGTGTCGCGGGATAAAATCTTGCTTTAAAAAATCCAATTAACCGCAAAATATGCAAAGAAAGAACTAGAAGCAGAACCTTCGAAATCAATACACGTAATGGATCACTGTGAGTGGCATTGTTTCCTGGGCCTGAAAAGGGGTGTAGTGCAAAATGTAACGTTTTAAATAATGTCAGCTTTCTAATTAAAATGCTTTCCCCCAATCATAGCCTTTTGTCTTTTCTTTGTCCCCCGCCCCCACGCGGCGGTGGTCTACGCCGTGGCGAAGCTGATACGCTCTAGGGAAAACTAGAAAAGAGTGTAGGTGTCACCGCTCTGACCGTCTAGTTTAAACGGCCAGGCTGCAGACTCGTTTCGTGGCGACAGCAGGCACGTTACGCGCAAACACAACAGGGGGCATGCTTTACAACACGCGTGCCGGGGCAGATTGGTGTGGACTACACTACCTTTCCAAGCAGCCTTTCGCTATGGTCTGAAAAGGCCCCCGTTGTCAATGTTCTTGGAACAAATTTCTTTTGTTGGAGAATGGCAATCCAGCGACGCCTGGTCTCCGCGTTGCGCTCAGTGCGAGGGAAGCGGGGATTTGTGAAGTTGCGGCGAGTGAGACTCGCATGGCGATTCGTCCCACACCTTCAGGTCCCGATCGCAGCTGCTACATACGACTACGGTGGAATATTTCTCCCGTCACTTCCACATTTCTGGCTGCGCACTTAGCTGAGCACCATGGCAGCCTACGGCGGCAACCGATACGGCCCCGTGCTAAAGGCCAGTCATGGGCGAGTGCGGTGCTTGCATCACCTGTTGAAGGTGAGCCCTACGGCTCGCTGTATACGCTCTATATTTGTAGCTACTGCCCCTCACAAAAAGCCAAAATATCCAGCGTCACCTTCGTCAATCACAACTGCGGCTCTTATCAATATAATGGGTATGTCATTATTAACTGGCCAAGCTTGCAAACAAATGAAGCCGCCCCAGATAGCTTCCCGATCTTGAAGAGAAGATAAAGACGCACGTTTATACCGCATCCAAACTCCCGTGTTGTTGCTGTTTCCCGGTATTGCCTATGGACTAGCACACTCCCAGATGACTACCCTTCGACGGCGAAAATAAGGTCTCTATCGTCATAGAAAACAAGCGGTTTATTTTATTGCCATCGAAAGCTGGGGCAAAATACGGTTTATAATAATGGCAAAATCTGAAACAAATGGCGCAAATATATTTCAGCAATATTTACAGCCGCCTACTGGCCTAATGAAAATTTTTCCCCTGTATGGTTCGGCGATCTGGGTGCACAATAATGAGGCAGTGGACCGAGGAAACCCTGTAAAGCATTGAGAGACGCAAGAATGAACTCCTGGACGAACCCAAAGAAAAAAACGTACATGAACTACATCATAGAGGTAATAACTGTGACAGAATATGCATCGATTGCCTTACCCGCGGAAGAGAAGACGCGCGTCTACCACCACGGCCAAAAGTCGATGACCCCCGCTTCAAGAAGCGGTGGCGCTCATTGTCCCGGCGGTTTTTCAGATCTCACTCGTTTCAGTAACCACCACAGAAAAACAAAAGAACAAGGCGAAGTGCTTAAGGACGCCTTGCATTCAACCTTTTGTTTCCATCCGCGACATTAAACGGCCTGTGAAGAAACCAGGCACTTGCTTTAGGCAAAGAAAAAACTCGCGCAAAGAACAGGATCCGGTCGTTTGCACCATGAACACGTTGTGATGCGGGATAGGGACCGTTCTAGAGCACATAGTTTTCAGTCGCCTATATCGCTTTCTGACGGCAAATCCCCATTTTCAGTTTCAATGCTTTGCAGTCATTGTTCGTACTAGACATTTCCCCTTATGCCCCCACTCTTTTTCTCCACCGCGAAACCTCCTGCTTTGATCTAGTAGCTTTTGTCTCAAAAAACAGCGTCGGCGGTACAATTTCGCATTTCTAGGGAGATGTTGGGCGTTGCGGCGGTGGAAACCCGCTGTAGACGTAGAAAAGATGTACTCCAGCCTGCTTATGCGAGCTATATTTTCAGCATAATGGACGTTGTTTCATAAAATTTCTCTTACTCTTGATGCCTTGATCTACAACTTGTTGTTCCCGCTAGAAATCAGGCTATACATATATGGAAGTGAGATCGTGTAGTTTCTCCCGATGTGTTGGACGTGCCATTTTATTTGTAAAATAAAGAAGAAACTGCATTTCTTTGACCGGAATGATACAAGGGCACCTGTATCGAGCAGCGTGCTAGGCATTGCGCAACATGCAAGACTGCTAAAGAAAAGCTGCTTTGTTAACCACAACGTGCTGAGGTGAGGATAAATTGTCATAATTCCTTCATTTATTTAAGAGAATTCGAAAATTTATCAACACTTCAAGTGTCTAAATGAACGCTCGTATTTGCTCGTAAATTCTGGGCAGAAAGTACTCTTTTCGCAAGAAAGAATATTTTTGAAATAAACCATCCCCTATATTGGCATAAAAAAGCTCAGTACTCTTTTAAAGCGAACCCTCATTTACTTCGTGCACATTGCGGTTGGATTTCCGAAGTCTCACCCGCGAAAGTCCTGTCATCCGGTTTCTGTTAATATTAAGTAAGGCAAACCTCTTCCAAAGCCATCTTGATATGATATGCTTCCCGGTTGAGACCTACAAGCGCCTCCACCACCTCGTTTAGCAGGCCAGCCGATCTTTATACGTTGATGGTATTGTCGCTACAGACTTGAAAGCAAGCAGAGCCGCTTTTGCGATCCCCGCGGCGGCCGCATCATGGGGTAAATGATAGACCCACATTGTGCCTGCTGCAGTAGCGAACACGGCTTAGGGTAGTTTCGTGAACTCAGTCCAGGGATGTCTTGATGTCAGAGTTGCTAGTCCGCCCACTTGTGAATTACACAAAACATGATCCTGGATAAGTTGGTAAAGAAGTCCCGTCAGTATATCTTTGCTAGAATAGTTCAAACTTTCGCCTTTTTTTCCGCAATTACTCACATCCCCCAATAACACATAACAATTAATTCCCCCTCCCCCTATGCAACGCCCTGACGTGCCCTTACGGTACTGAAACAAATAAGTAATATAAATAAAACAAACAAATTTCTTCTTTTCAAAGGGATGGGTTCAGCATACCGTTAGTTGGTCCGATTGCATTTTCGGTGGTGGATGGTTAGCTTTCAACTATGAAGGCACTATTTGGGCCTAACCAATTCAATATGTATTTTTTTATTGCCAGTGTTTTGTATATGATCAAAAATGTTTTGAAGGTGGACACTGATAAGAAATCAAATAGAACCGTTGCTTCACTCAGTGCTGTCCTACAGATACCTTTTAATATTCGCAAGAACCAACCAAACTAGCGTTCCGAACTAAATGAATACGAGCGCTGCCGGTTAATTACGTATATATTGCTTCAAATGTACCTGCAGTTTTATTTGCAGTAAAATACGTGCAGATGTATGACAACTGCCAGCGGTGCATTTGTTTCTTACGCTTAAGACTATATAAACCGCATGGCTTTCGAAGCCTCTTTGGCACGCCACGATGACAGCCTCTGCGACGGAACGCCGTGTGGGTATACTTGGGTCCAGCGAGCGAGCTGAGACGACAAGGCGAGCCCTTAAAGGGATGTGTACTTAAACCCTATAAACGCTATGTTATGCAATTTTCTTAGCAAAGTCACATCGCTACATACTTTTCAGCATGGCTTTCGCAAGCACTGCTCTACAGCAACGGCTTTACTGAAACAGAAAAAACAATCCAGTAAAACCTTTCTTAGAGTAAACTTACATTGCGTATTTAAAAAGATTTTTACACCCGTTTGATTTGGACCCAAAAGCATCGGCTCCGGTGTTCCCCACGGGAGCATTCTACAACCATATCTCTTCTGCATATATGCCAACGATCATCCTAACGCCTTTGTTAACCCGAAAGCTTCGCTTGTCTGTTGCGCAGATGACACAACGTAGTTAAAAACTGGTACGACAACTGAGGATGTACAGGAAGCTAGTAATGATGCGCTTCTCCGTCTTGCCACCTGGACCCGGCAAAATGCTCTGCTAACAAATTTTGGCCAAAAAGGGCATTATTTTCGGCCTGAAAGACAAAAAAATATCTCTATAGCAACACCGACGATCGATAACAATGATATTGAATTTCTAACCACTATGAAGGTGATGGTAGTCCACTCTTATTGCAAGTAAACCTTGGGTCAACATATGTCTGAAGTGCACACGAAATTGTGTAGAACTGGTGGCGTAATCAATACACACCGATATACACTTCCAGAACGCATTAGGCTCTTGTTGTGTAAAGCCCTTATCTTGCTGCATTCTTCTACTCCCATTTAGTATGGGGCGCAAGGCGGTTTACTGGAAAGAAAAAAGAGTCAGGTGGAGAGTGATCAAGAGGCAAAACTGTCCAAGGTGAACCAGCCAGAGGATTCGATTCGTGCCGCGAGATCACGCATCGGTGATGACAGCCGTCGATCCGTGCTACATGCTCATTCGGGGATTGACCGGTCGGTGAACAGGGATTGGACGGCAACAGCATTTTATTCAATCTTCATTTCAATTGCCCCCGGTGAAACAGGAGCCATCCCGGCGACTTACGGCGACGAAACGACTTCGGGGTCGTAGTAGGGCTTCAAGCGACTGACGTGGACGGTTTCGCTACCACGATAGCGAGGTTCTGTAGAGGGCGTCAGTGGTTCAACTGCGTTGTTCACGGGAGAAGTACACCCGAGGACGCGGTAGGGGCCATGAAATTTCGCAAGCTGTTTGGAGGATACAGCCGGTGTTGTAGCGGCGACCCACAGCCACACAAGATCGCCAGCACGAAAGGAAGATGAGGCGTGGTTATTGTCGCGAAGATGCTTCTGGCGAGCCTGGTCATTTGTTGCCAGCACTTTTCGGCTTGTCGGGTTATGTCCAAAATAGGGTGGCACTCAGAAGAATCAGGGTTGTAGGGCAGCATTATGTCCATTGCGCAAGACGGCTCACGTCCATACAGGAGGAAAAAAGGTGAAAAGCTAGTAGTGGTCTGTGCGGCGCTGTTGTATGCAAACTTTAGAAAAGGCAGCACCACATCCCAATTCGAATGATCACGAGCGACGTACATGGTGAGCATGTCTCCGAGTGTGCGGTTGAATCTCTCGGAAAGGCCGTTCGTCTGTGGGTTGTATGCGGACGTAGTGCGATAAACAATTCTGCATTGAGCGAGAAGGGATTCAACAACGTCAGAGAGGAAAACGCGCCCTTTGTCGCTGAGTAATTCGCATGGTTAACCATGCCGCAAGACGATGAAGCGCAAGACAAACCCAGCAAAATCCCGCGCCGTAGCAGCTTGCAGTGCGGCGGTTTCGGCGTAGCGTGTTAGCTAGTCGACAGCAAAAATAATCCATCGGTTGTCAGAACGAGTGCATGGCAAGGGGCCGTACAGGTGCACGCCGACACGATCGTAAGGACGAAGAGGACATGACAAATGCAGCAGAGGGCCATCTGGTTGCGGTGCAGGCGTCTTGCGGCGCTGGCAGTCAGTGCAAGCACGAATGTATTTGCGCAGGAGGCTGAACATTCCGCGCCAATAGTATCGTTGACGTAGTTGAGTGTGCGTTTTAAGAAGTCCAGCGTGAGTGGTTTGGGGATCAGCGTGGTAAGCAGCGCATACATCGGCACGTAAACTGCGCGGAATCACAAGAAACCACTTCGGACCATCGGGCATGTAATTGCGGCGATAGAGAAGGTGGTCATCCCGTATGCGGAAGTGGGAGGCTTGGCGTCGAAGAGCCTTGGGCCATGTAGGAGTCGGTGTAGTTGATAGGTTGAAGTTGATAGGTTGTATCGGTGTAATTGATAGGTTGTAGTTGAACCGTATCGGTCCTCGCAAGACGTTCCGGGTTACCAAGCAGCGGAGAACGAGACAGTGCATTCACATCTGAGTGCTTGCGGCCAGATCTATAAACAACTCGAATATCATACTTCTGCAGTCAGAGCGCCCAACGAGGAAGACGTCCCATAGCGTCTTTAAGGGACGACAGATAGCACAATGAGTGATGATAACTACGTAAAATTGGTGGCCGTGGATATAGGGTCAAAATTTGGAAAAAGCCCAGACGATGGCAAGGCATTCTGTCTCGGTAACAGAACAGTTTTGTTCAGCTTTTGTAAGAGTACGGCTAGCGTACGCGACGACGCACTCTTCGTAGTTAGGCTTGCGTTGAGCGAGCACCGCGCCGGGGCCTGCGCCGCTGGCATCAATATGGACTTCACTAAGGGCGTTGGGATCGTAGTGCCGCAGTATGGGTGGTGAAATCAACAAACGCCGCAAGGCTGTAAATTCTTGATCGCACTCCTTGGACGGCGAGGACAGGCCGTTGTCACCACTGAGGAGCTTGGTCAGTGGCGCAATGATAGACGCGAAATTTCGTACGAAACGCCGAAAGTACGAACACAGCCCAATGAAGTTGCGGAGGGCTATCATTGACGTCGGCTTTGGAAAGTCAGCGACAGCACGGAGCTTTTCGGGATCGGGAAGTATGCCATCCTTTGACACGACATGGCCGAGAATAGCCAACGTGCGAGCACCAAAGCGACACTTTTTAAGGTTCAGTCGAAGCCTTGCAGCAGTTAGGCATGTCAATATTTGGTGCAGATGAGTCAGGTGAGTGTGGAAATCGGAAGAGAACACGACGACATCGTCGAAGTAACAGAGACATCACCACCATTTGAGACCACGCACGACGTTATTCATCATTCTTTCGAACGTAGCTGGCCCGTTGCATAGGCCAAATGGCATCACATTAAACTCATATATGCCGTCTGGCGTGACTAAAGCTGTTTTGGTCGATCAGATTAAGCAACCGGGATCTGCCAATAACCAGAGTTCAAATCAAGGCAGGAGAAGTATTCAGCACCGTGCAAACAATCGAGGGTGTCTTTCTGGGTGATGCTGTTAAGGCGGCAATAGTCCACACAGAATCTGAGGGACCCATCTTTTTTGTTACTAGCACCACAGGCGGCGACCAGGGGCTTTGAGAAGGTCGGTTAACGCCACGTCGGAGCATGTCATCAATATGCTCACTAATAACGCTGCGTTCCGGTGCCGACACCTGTAGGGTCACTGTCGCACAGGTATGTGGGTATCTTTGTCAATGTGATAAAAGACCGTGGATTTTCTGCCCAAACCAGCTTGCTTTCAGTCGAAAGAAGACTGAAACTTCCTAAGAAGGGCCAGGAGGTCTTTGCGCTGCGTAGGGTCTATGTCGGAGGCGATAGACTTCTGGAACATGTCGTCAGCGGTTGGAGTATTGGTGGGATCAATCGCGTTGAGCGAATTTAGTTGCGGTGAAAGTGCGTTGTTGGAAACGTCGGGACTGAAGACGGAGTCAACAGGTTCGATATTGTCGACAGTTTCCACAAGAAGCAAGCTGAAAGGGCGGGTCGTCTGGTTGCATACAAACATCGCTGTGCGGCCACTTAGGAGTGTCAGCACAGCAAACAGAAGTGGCAAACCCTTGCGAGAAATGAAAAAGTGTAATGGCGTAAATAAAACAGGTCCATCCGCCAAAGTACTGCAGAAAAGGCGACGATAGCTGAGTTTTGCTGCTTGATATCCACATCGTCTACGGCCAACTTTTCTTTACAACTAGAGGAATTGTTTGGGGACGGAGCGTCATTTTGTGAACAGAGTTCGACTTCGGCGCGAGCGCAGTCAATTACGGCGTTCTGGTTTGACAAAAAGACTTACGCAAGGATAACGTCGTGTGAGCACATGGGCAAGACGGCAAATTCAAATTGTGTAGAGAATACCCTGAACGGTGACTCGAGCAGTACATGCAGTCAAAGGTGTGACATGTTCTGCACTTGCAGTTTGGAGAGAATCCCCAGAAGTGGCGTCGTGACTTTCTTCAGCGAGCGACATAGTTTAGCTCTGCCATCGCAGGGACTCCATCTATTAGCACGTCAATTAAATTTTGCGGAGGTGGGTGAGGGCTTCGGTATTTCGACGGGTTTCGGATTTCGTCGTCGCCAATTAATGGCGAACCAGGGCCCTTTGCCGGCGCATTTCTTCAAACCTCTGACACAGGCCAATCACTTCTGTCATTGATCGAGGGTCCTTGGACACAAGCATGTGGAACGTGTAGTCGTCCACTCCTTTCAGAATGTGCTTGGTTTTTTCAGCATCACACATGGACGAGTTGACGCACCGACAAAGATCCACAACGTATTTATTTTAGCTGGTGAAGTTCTCCCCCGGGTGTTGAGCCCGTGCACGTAGGCGTTGTTCCGCGGGCAGTTTGCGTACGGCGGGTCGATCGAAGTCCCGAGTTAAGTTGTTCTTGAAGTCAGACCAGGTCTTGATGGTCGCTGCGTTGTTGTTATACCACAAGATCGCGGGTTTTTCGAGGGAAAATAAGACGTCGTGGAGCTTGGTAGCGTCGTCCCATTTGTTGTAGGCGCTAATTCGCTCGTAAGAAGACAACCAATCTTCAACGTCATAGTCACCTGTAAAGCTGAAAAACGGCGTGTCGCGATGACGGAACGCCCCAGTGCTGATGACCGATGGCATCTGTCGAGCTGGTTGGCTGGCAGCGGCCATGGGGGTGACGGGCGTTGGTAGCTTCTAACTGCGGAGTTCCAGGCTGTACGACAGTTCACCTCAAACACCGGCTCCTCCGCCAATTGCAAGGGGGTTTATTGGAAGGAAAACAGAGTCTGTTGGAGAGGGGTTCGTAGGCAAAACCGTCCAAGGTGAACCAGCCAGGGGATCCGACTCGTGACGCGCGATCACGCACCGTTGATGACAGCTGTCGATCCGTGCTACATGCTCATTCGGGGATTGACCGGGTCGGTGAAGAGGGATTGGAACGCGACAGCACTTCAATCAATCTTTATTACAGGGGTACCAAAACACAAGCAAATATCAACAGGTTTTTGACGATACAGAAGAAGGCCTTAATTTATTATGGCGAATTTTCCCTATCAATACCACACCAAACACCTTTTCCCCCTTTACGGCATTGTTGATGTACTCAGACTCCAGAATGTTAGATTGTTGAACTCCTTTTCTCTGGCTGTTAAAAGCCGCTGCTCTTTTTTTAGTGATATTTAACGTACCGAACGCGTTTTCCGTGTTTGTTGTGCGCGCCGACGCTCCCCCAAAATTGCAGTCTCCGGTCACTAACGCATAGCTGCGTGGTGTTGCTAAATAGATGCGACACCATTTCAATTGATAAATACTGCCTACCTCTGAAAAAAACTAAAAATACAATGTTTCCTTAAAAAACTTTGTGTGCAGTTTCCTTTTTTCCCTTTAAATTAGCAATTCTAGAAAGTAGCGATTTCTCACTATTTCCAATATTAATGTGTACAGCCTCCCTTCAAAAGAAATGAGTCATTTGTGGAAAAAAGGTCAGGCGTACAGGCTTTCTTTGGCAATATTGTAGCAATTCTATATTTATTACCCTTTCCGCTACTCCAAAGATGGCCATGGCTGCAATTTGATTTTATAGGTCATCCTTCTATTTATTTGTTAGTTGCTTTCTTCCTCAGTTGTTCTACAATATGTGTAATTTAACATGATCGCATACGGTCATGATGTTTGCTGTTGTCGGAAACCAGGGCATCCGTGTCGTCAAGCCGCTTTAAGGGCAGCTTTTTGCGGTTGTGCCCTCCTATTGTAAAAGAAAGCAGGAAAACGATTTGATTTGATTTTATATTTACCCGTATTTTGCCTTCTACCGCTCTTCTTTGATAGAACCCGCCATAAACATTCGACAAGTGATATTTTTCAGTAGATACACTATTACTGTAAACAATGAGCAATTCGGTTTTCAGAAAGGTAAATCCACTGATGCCGCTTTACTTAGTATCAAGCACGAGATAATAAATAATTTTTAAAGCGGATTATATCCACTAGGATTAGTCGTGGACTTGTACACAACGCCCGATCTGTGTGTCATTGTGTAGTTTTGTGGAAAGTTCAGAAATATGGTCTATGGGGTTTGATCCTAAAGCTAATACAGAGTTCATTGATTTTAGGGTTTAACGCGCCGATGCAACGCAGGCTATGAGGCGAACCGTAGTCGAGGGCGCCGGATTAATTTTGACCACATGGGGATCTTTACCGTGCTCCGAAACCTCGTACACACGGGCATTTTTTATTTTCGGCTCCATCCAAAAAGGGGCCGCCGTGGCCGGGAATTGAACCCGCGACCTCGTGCTCAGCAGCGCAACGCCTTAGCAACTGAGCCACCGCGGCGGGTGAGGTAATACAGAGTTACCTCATCAATCATTGTCAGTACGTCAGTGAATGCGGTGACACATCAGATCAAACTAAAGTGCAAAAAGTCTAACGATGGACGCTATCCTTGGAACCTTCTTACTTGTAGTAGATGTAAACGACTTTTGTAATATACCTTATACACCTAAAGTAATTATGTTCGCCGATGATGCCAACATTGTCCTTATGGCCAGACCCTCTTTGAGCTTAAAGACATGGTCAACATATGTTTGAATCAGTTATACCCTGGCTAACCATAAATAAGCTCTAACTAAAGTCTGCTGAATCTATATACGTACTGCTTGCCCCTAAAATAAATCCAACAATTTGTGGCGTCGAGAATATTTTCCGACGTGTGAAGCTAAAACAGGAAATGCATAAACAATTCTTGGGTGTCTGGTTTCAAGAAAATCTGCCTTGGAAAGTTCACATCGATAATTTGGCGACTGATATCACTAGGTTGGTCGGCTGCCTGTTGCGGTGCCAGAGCGCAAGGCGCAAATTCGCTTCGCCCAGCGACGCGCCGTTGGCCGGGCTGAATCACGCCTAGGTCAAATGGTCCGCGGAAGACACGCACTTACATGCCGGGAAACGGCGCCGCTGAGTCGACTTCCTTATTCCCGTCGCGGCGGCTTCGGCTGATGCAATCGCTTCGCCTCCATTTGTCTGATTCAAACTGCGGCCAAGGGAGAGTCGTGATTGGAGGAATTCGAACTACTCGCACTGCAATGGAGCCAAGGAGGTATAAAACACCCCCGTAGCAGCAGCGAGTGCGGCATTAATCGGAGGCACCGAGTTCAGACGTACTGTACCCTTTGCGCGAGCCAAGTAACGCCGTTGTTACATTTGTACTTATTGTATATAAATGTCGCTTCATCTTGCCATCGGCTCGACAGCTTCGTCGCTCAGCTATGCGTCGTGCTGGTAGCGGGCTGAGGAAGGCAACTTCGCCACATTATATATGGCTTGTTGATTCAAATACGGTTGAAACTGTCTCGGTAATACTCAAGATTATGTTACCCCATTTTGGTGTTGGGCGTAACAACTAATAGAAATTACGGAAGATTGGTGAAATTGTAAAACAAGATATTGCGGCTATGCACGCTTTACGTGCTCTCAGAATGTTTGCAAAGCAACGCCCCTTCATATAAAATACTTATTTGCTAAAATAAACAAACCGAGTTTATTACTTTACTCTTTTGCAATATATATAAATAAATACAAAAATAAACTACATCACCTTAAACGTATCTTAAATATATTCATATAGGTTTCGCCTACACCAAGTTCCACCCTAAAAGAGAAGAACACATTATGGCAGGCAACCTTTGTTTTCCCTTTATACGGTTAGAATGCAATGAAATCTTAAAAAGAAGATATAGAATTACATATGTGAAGCCCTAATAATAGAGAATAATGTTCAGTGTCCTAATTTAATTTCTTAGCCTTGTATTTACTTAATATGTGAGAGCTAATTTTTCTCCTCGCCCGTGTAGTTTTGTTGTCATTGTTTCCCTGTCCTTCTCCTGATACGACTTACTAATTGAAATGACATCGTTACAAGTGCCTTTATTTTCAGTATAAAGATACGTTTAGTTATTTTGTTTATTATAGGCTTTATTGCGAAATGATTTCTGCGTAAATCTATTTTCTTGACATGCTCTGCCTTTGTGAAATAATTCCCATATCTTGTTTGTTTTGTGTACACATGCACCTCCGTGACAACTATGTTAGGAGAAAAAGCCTTTGACAGTTTATCCACCTTCGGCTTTCTTTGTTTATTTGTACTCAGAGAAGAAGAGATAAATTTAATTTAATTCGATTTGATAAAAGATGCAAAACAAGATCTATTGAAAAGACAGGAGGCGACCCCACGGATTGAATCATTGGCTTGGTATTTCCATGTCGTTAGGAAGCGAGTAATCAGCTTCGCTGTAGATTTTGGTTTTGCACATACCTTCCATTTCAGTAAAGGCTATGACCGTTGATGAGACGTATATCAATGGAAATTGTTTTTTACATCTAACCGAAGTTTAATCACAACACAAGATATTTCAGCAAGATAATCTACATGCTTCCTAGTCTCAATGCCCTTTCGCCGAGAGTGTAATTGTCCGAGATGTAGAAGCTTTACGGTAGAGTATTCCACGACTCTCCAGGTTTGGGAAAGCTTGATGTTGATAGTGATGTTGGAAACCTTGATTACGTTGATTCTGCAAAGGTTGATGTTGCAAAGCTTGATTACGCTCGCATTCCCTCAGTATGTAACCGAGTGTGGGGTCTTCGTATCTCTGGTTCCTGTTTCACTTGGCATTCGGCGGCTGAGTATTAGTTTCGAAAGTTTATGTTGCGTCGGAGACAATGACGCAACGTATTTGTGCGAAGAAGTCAACAGGCGCTTGGGTTTTCGAAACAGAATTCAGTTCCCACGCCAGCCATGTCAAAATTCGGCAAATGACCATTAGCAATTTTGCGTCAGTAATATAGCGTTCTCTTTGGCGGCCATGTAACCGACCGGTAGATCTCGGGTGCCCTATTTGAACGTCACTTCAAGACCGATGATAGTTTTTCGGCTGGTTATCGGCGAGCAACAGCTTGTCACATCCCCAAACCGCCGATCACGTGTACCTACGGTATTCAGCGGGTGTCTCACCGGCACCGTACTACTGGTGGTGCAATAGCGGGTCAATATATATTTAAAGGTCATTGCAGCCCCTAGTGATTAAAGTGACCATCGGTGTAGCGACCCTCTTCGGTATAGCCATGCTCCTGAAACTTTCTTTTCACTGTAAGAATAATGCTTCCGGTGAAGCACATATCACAGCCATAAACACCCGTTTAAGAGATGCTGTTTAACATTTTTAGATTACATTTTGTAGTACCAAAATGGAAGTTACTTTTAATTTTACATTGTTCTACTCAGGCGCAGCCGGACTGCAAACTCAGAAAAACAGACCTTTACCCGGTTCTATTAAACAGATCATGCTGCAGATCCCATCTCCGGACAGTGTTCCTAGTATTTTTGTAAAGGACGTCTTGCTGACTGCTTGAATAAAGAGGGCAAGCAGTACGAACTCTAATGTACGACAGCCTTGTGTGCTCGGTCTGCGTCCCAAACCAATGAGCATTCAAGAAATCACCGGTAAACCATTTCCCCCAAATATATAAACTGATATTTGTCGCTGTAGTTTTCTATTTCAGAATCTCTGGGCCTGTTGTTGAGGCCCTGGCGAAAAAATACATAAAACGGGCCTTCGTCAAAATGTAAGTGGATTCAGATGTCGTGTCTTGACTATAAGAAAATATACATTCATTTGTGATGTTATTTCGGCAGACATTGGGTGCCTAAGATAATAACGTGATTGCTACTACTTATCTATGCAAATATATGCGAAATTGAATTTCGTGGTCGCATTTGCCGTATTGGAACTTCCAAAAGTCAACCTTGCGGAAATTATTTCTGTTGTTAAGCGGACTGCTTCGGTCGTTTATATTGACTGTGTGCACTCTGAACAAAAAATTCGTATTAAGCTGACGAAATTCCAAACGTAAGGCCACGTGATGCTCTGCTTTTGAGCTCAGCTTGAATTTGTACAATGCAAGCTGAACGAATTGTAGGAGTGCGAGATTTATTTTGTAGTAATGACAAATTTATTCTCCACCGCTCAGAATGTTTCAGGTTTCCCTAACAACGAACATTGCGCGCTTCTCAATCCGTTTCTTTTTCCAACCTAACTGGAATCTATTTTGGTGGGTACATAATACATCGAATATAGGGGCAAACACCACATAGAAACCTTCAGAACCTAAAATACGGATATATGCCAATTTCCACGCTCCTCCCAAACAACTTCTTTACAGCACGCTTAGTGTGCACTAAACATATATTTTCTGCTTCGAGAACTTAAGTCTACATCGCAGAAGTATGAAAGAGGTAATTTGGAGCTTTATGATGCGATGCTTGACCCTGCCCTTTCAAAGACACACATTCAGAGGCAAGCTACAACAGGGACATACATACATACATACATACATACATACATACATACATACATACATACATACATACATACATACATATACACAAACGTACAGAGGCTTATATGAGTTTAGATAGCTTAGATGAGTGGAATATTATTCAAATACCTAATTAAGTGAATATTTATCAATTAATTATTAATTATTACTAATATTTATTAGACGGGCGGACACACAGACAGACAGGCAGGCAGATGGATGGATGGACCGATAGATGGATCGATTGATAGGCGAATGGATCGATGGATGGATGAATGGATGGATGAATGGATGGATGGAGGCATGAACAGACGGACGGAACAACAGGCGGACGGACGATTGAGCGGACGGACGGACGGACAGACGGGCGGACGGACGGATGGGTAAATTGATGGATGGGTTGGTGGAAATATGCTAGGTGGGAAATTTCATTTATGGAGTTTCCACCATGATAATTTTTCAAAACATCTGTGGCGTATGTGTTTTACTTTAAAATATTATGCGTCTTACTTCAGCAGTGTTCGTATACTGTACGTTGCCAACTGAACAAAAGACTGAACTCACGTCGCCGCCAACGCAACAGGAGCGCTGAATGTTACTGTTACGTGTGACTTGTTTTTTTATTGCCGCAGTATTACCTTGAGTTTTGTGTAAAAGGAATACATTGTATAGAAGCATCAAAACTCGTTGCTAAGGAAAAAAATAGCTTAAAGGCGAAGCTTTCTCCATGAAAACAGAGCGAAATGAAAGTATAACTTTCACTCACCCAAAATCCACAATACAAGCTGCCAAAGCCCTAAGCCAAAGTATACTTGAATCCTGCCAAAGTGCGAAGCAAACGCCGTCAGGTTTTTTTGCTCAGACGACCCGAATGCAATGGCGGTTCAAGCGGGTAGACGTCGGCTTCTTAAGCGAGGGAGCGAGGTTGGATACCAACCAACGGAAGCGTTTATTGCATTGTGAAAACTGATCGTGTTGATCATGATGATTTAAGGTTGGTGATCATGATAGGGCCATAATTAAACATAGTAAGTACAGGCATCTAAGGTGTGGAGCCGTAGGTTCTCCCATTGTTTTGCGACACGTCATAAGCACAACACAGGGGAGGTTATGGACATTATATTACCTATTTTAAAAAGTCTACATCTGCAAGGTATCCAAAAACTTTTTTTGTAAGAGAACATGGGATGGCCTGCAAGAAAAAATGGAGGTTGCAAGAGAATGTTATATGATGTTCCAACTTTATTAAAGTGACTTTTTCTGTCAATTTTGCACATCTTAAATTCAATAAGCATATGAAGGACAGATAGCTGCACCCCACATCGATGACACTGCGGCTTGTTTGTGTGAGTCAACCGGTATGAATAAATGATGTCTGTTTGGACAATTCGAAAGTCCGCATAAGGCCACTTCTATGGATCTGGCATGTTTCGCAGCAGAGGTGTTTAATTTTAGGTTTAAATACATGTAATGTATTATTTCTTCATCCCACTGCTCTGGCCAATGGTCTCGCAGCTTTCTCTTCACATAATCTTGCGGTGAAGCACATTCTTTCAAAGGAGCTTTTACTTCTACCTCAACTTCCACCACTTCCCCTTCCACTACCGCTTCTACTTCCAATTCTACTTCCGAGGCTGCATCTGCCTCCACAAGCACGCAACAGGAGCAGGAAGAGGCATCGTCCAATTGTTGGGAAGAGCTTCGTTGCCGCGACGAGGTGGCCGCAGATCAGAACTTAGACGACTTCGTGAACGCCGACGCAGACAAGGACACAGACACAACAGAAATTCTCGACGACGATGAGTTAATGAAACTAGTTTCCGGCGCACAGAAGGAGTATGAAGTTGCGAACGATCCGGATGCTGTCGAAGCTCCTGTGCCCACACAAAGCCAGGTGATGGACGTCGTCGACCTTGTGAGGCGGTTTTCTGGGGCACACGAGGGTACCAAGGACGCTTTGACTTCACTGGGAAGCTAGACGAAAATCACATGCTTTTTCACTCGGCAATAAACGTGTTCTCTCGAACTAAAATTGTCGTTCTCTCAATTTTACGAAGTTTTTTGTTTACCAAAATAATTTGCAGGTCCCGGTGACGTCGTTGAATCGAGATTCAACTGCGTGTGTGCTATTTGCTTGGCATTAATAACATTTCCTTCATGTTTGTAGTTCCGCAACCAATTTCGTTCCTAAGTAGGGAAAAAGCGGAGTGGGTCTGGGCTGCTTCTTGTCCGTTCGCGTAAAAAGACTAGCTCCGTCTTGTGTGCGAAATTGTAGAATGTCACTGAGTTCGCCCCTCCCACTCGTCTTATACCGGGTAAGTTATGCTAGTATTTTATGGGGCATTTTTCAAGTAATTTGGATGTTTATTTCACATTATCGGGGTTTAACGCGCCGACGCCACACCCGGGCTAAAAGGCGTGCCGTAGTGGAGGGATACGGATTACTTTCGACCGCCTGGGGATATTTAACGTGCGCCGAAATCTCGACTAATGGGCTATTTTCCTTTTTGCCTCTAACTAAAAAAAACAGCCACCAAGGCCTGCATCGTACTCGCCGCCTTTGACTCAGCAGGACAAGAGCTTAGCCACTGCGCAACCGCGACGGCAGGTATCCGCCTTTCTTGGGTGTTTTTTTGTTGTGGGTATAACTAGTATTGAAAGGTGTTTGAAAGTGCGAGAAACTTAATTGACGCACAAAACAGAGCCGAGGCGGCTGAAACTCAAGAACAGTTTGTAACATAACAATTTAAATATGTTTGCGTAGTTTAAATTATTCTTGTTTCGCCCAATTTCGAACTCTGTGACCCCTATTTCCTAATTACAAGTTGACGGCGATGCACTTTATATCTGTCAGAGCAAGTAATACCAACAAGGAAGAAAGCTGCTTAATTTACCAGGAATCTTCACACGGCTAGTTCTCCGAGCATTTTAGAGTCCTTAAGCAAAACCAAAGGTCGCCCTCTAATGGCGCAAACTCCAAATACGGGCTTGAATATTTTGCTCTTACTCTCGGAGACGGCGGTAATGGCCCACTCTGTTGCACTATGCTGAGGTTCTTCGTGTCTTTTCGGGGTGAGGCGCTCCAAAGCAGCAGGTGTTGGTATGTGTACAGTTTTTTTCTTTATTCATTTATTTGAAATGCTCACCAACAGCGCAATGGCCTTCTCGGGTGATGCGTAGAATACAGACATATAAGGCATACAAAAGACACAATATGAAAAGGGAAGTAACAGTACAATTATATGGGTATATATTCACAAAGAAAGAGAGTTATCAAAGAGACAGAGTCATTTTCTGAGCAAAAAGAGCACGGAGATTGTGTGTACACTAAACGACAAATACAAGCGCAATCGTGATGATTCTCTTCGATCCGACACACAAGAACAGAGGAAGAAGTGCATGTGCGACCGCGCTATAGGACATGTGCATTCAAGATGGAAAATTTTTCAAAGATCGTTTAAAAAGAACCATGTCGTTGCAAAAAATGTCAATGGCAGATACAAAAGACAGTTAAAGGCATGTTGGCATCGGTTAGCTGGTACCAAGCTCAGAATTTTGTCAACATGAAAGCAGCCATGCGGCCGCAGTGGCCTGCTTGGCACTCGCAGGAGAACAGAGCTGAGAAGGAAAGGGCAGTCAAACTTAGAATGAATGCACTTGCAAAGAAAAATCAGGTCACGCCTGGAACGCCTGATACATAGCTCATCAAGGTTCGGGAGCGTGAGAACCTCAACGTGCAGATAGTTGCTCACTGGTGAGTATCGATAAAATACGGTTCTGGTGAAGCGCTTCTGAATCTTTTCTAGTCGAAGAGACGACGAAGGACTTAAACAATTCCAGATTGCGCTTGCAAAGTCTACCTTGGGCAAAATTAGGGCGCGGTAAAGGGATGCGAAGCATGATGGGTTCGTGAATTCACTGGTGGCTCGGGAAATCATGCCATGTGTTCGGAGACAGGAGTTCGTCAGATGGTTCACGTGCGAGTTGAAGAGTAGTTTTGCGTCCATCAATACACCCAAATCGCGCGCTACAGTGGCGCGTTTTATGCCAAAACCGAGCAAAGAGTACGGGAAAGTGAGCAGGGCAGTTTTACGAGTGTAAGCTGGGTTTCTTTTACGTAGGTCTGCACCTGCTTTAATTCGACTGGTTTCACGCACATTTGACGCTGCGCGAGAAGTGCAGGCCATCTGGATGCTCGTCCCGCCTAATTTTTGTTGAAGTGCTAGTATACATTGCAGGTATAGTTTTCTTTTCGCCACCTTAGCGGCTGATCCGACACCGGATGGCGAGCACGTGCTTGTTCAAATAGAACCCGCGTCGAACTTTGTTAGGCCCCCGACGGGGGGGGGGGGGGGGGGGCAGTAGTCGTCCATGGGAACACGCATAATTAATAAAAAAAGACACCTGGGTGGGCGTACCTTTATGCACGATGACAATAGATTAAGAACGTGAACGACTTGGTACCTTTGTTCAAGCCTTTGTTCAATCTTTGTTCCGATGTGTCACCTAAGCTTCGGTAGCGATCCACTTTGAGAGAATACAATGTCTTATTATCCGTTTCTGTGGGCACGAGGCTCGAGTCAAATTAGGGCTAATTCTACAAAAAACGTACAGACAAAACACTGAGAAAAGCTAAGTTTTGATTTCACAGTATGATTCACCAGCAGGAGGGTGATCATTACGAGCTCAATTATGTAAAGAAATAACGAAGCTGCGTCTTTCCGGTGTTGCAAAACACCGAAGCAAGTAAAAAATTCTGATTGTCTCTTGTGTGTTAGTGAGAGCAATTGGGTTTGACCTGCGCAACACGCACCACTTAAATCAACCTGGTCGAGTAAACGATGTTCGTAACCAGTCAAGTAAAACCTCTTAGCCGAGCTTCGTGGAAAGGTGGATTGTCCCATACGGTTCAAACAAGCATTTCAAGAGCGTTTCGCCCAATCCCCGGCGTTCAGCGCGCAGCATGCAGTGTCCGTACCCTGAATGCATCACCAGGTTGAACTGCCGTTCTAGGCAGTTCGAATGTACGGGATTGCTGTTCTAATTTTGTGTTCGAGTTCTTGCTAGTTAATGGCACGCTTCTACACGCTTGCACTCCAGTTGTGCAGCAACATCCATCTATCTCCGGTTGGTGGAAGACTGGGTGGGGAATTCAGTGCGTGAGTTGCCTTTGCCCGATGCACACTTCGAAGTAGCGGCATGGCGGTATTTTGTCGCACTACCATACCCCTTGTGAAGGCAACATATGGAAGTGTCCATTCTCTCTTGTTTCGTTTAACGTCTATGCCATAAAAAATATGTCTACGCTCATCCTATTAAGCCTTTCTGTTAATACATTTGTTTCAGGGCAGTGTGCGGCTGTTTTACGATTGCGACAGGGACTTAAAGGAACCCTGCAGCGCTTACCATCGACTACTCGTAATGTATTTTGGGGTACAAGCTATTGTCCCAGCAATATCCTCCCACAAGAAGAATGAAAATCTGTTCATTATTACCGAAACTACACTCTTAGGCAAAAAAGACTAACAGTTCGTCCTTTGGGGGACTAACAGCCTCTGTCACAATCATTAGTACCTTTGGGGACTAACTGCGAGGGGACGAACGGTTAGTCCCCAACCCGGATGGTCCGTTCCAATGCTCCTTAAGGACGAACTGCTGAGTCGCAGAGAAAAGAAAAAAACGTTAGCACCACCAGGGATCGAACCACTGACGCCCGGAAATAGTCGCAGTGAACTCGACGCGCTACCGCTGGACCACGCCGCCGGGTGGAAGGTCGCCGTAGATAATATTTAAGTGTACAACGTTTAGTTTTGTACATAACGCGGCAGACCCATAGCAACTCGAGGGGAATTTCTATCCGTGCAAGCGAACGTGACCGCGATTTGCGCTTTGCGCTTAGCGCTTTGCTAACTTTAGGTACTACTGCTCAGTTTGATTGTACGTACAGCCTCACAACCACAGTTTGTTCTCTTAATAACCATGAACTCGTCGTCGCCTAGTTGAGGTAGGAGCTGGGCAATCGGACGACTAATTTGTTTCTGCACAAATAGCGCAAACTAGGTGTATTCTTAGTGTTCGATAGATATGTTAAGGGCTCTATGCAACGTGTGTGAAAGGTGTCGTCTGTTTGAGTGTTAAAATAGGGAAGCAGACCATATTTTTCTGCATCGGCGAAACCAAATTCGGTGTTTATTTAGCCTGAATTCTTCAAGTTCGCGTCGCTAGACGATTGCAACTGGTAGATGCAAGCGGGTTTTACAGCACTTGCAGCATTGTAATAGCTTTGGTGCACAAAGTAATTATGTACAGAGCGCAAAAGGTAACTTCGAGACGGTTACTTGTAGCGAGCATTTTTATTTTGCAGTTGTCATCAGCAACTACTTCGTTTTTTCTCGTCTGTTAAACATTTACATATTCATTACGCTTAGAAATCCACGTTTGCTATTGTCGCCAATTTTTGTGTTACTGTTAACGCGCTTGAAAGCTTTCATTGAACGTTATTACCGCGCACGAATCGTATGCAACACAGCGTATCAACATAACCTCACCGAGAAGCGTCTGGTCATCGCGCTTCGCCGCTCGTTGCCATTACCCGGCGGTCTATTAACCCTAGGCGATTTTCTTATAACATCGATATTTTCTCGTGTGGCACCATCTAAAGACCTGCTGACTGCAATGACGTGTGTTTTGAACATCTAAACTGTTCACAGGCATATGCGCGAAAGGGCAACGACGACGCCATGAGGGGATTAACGACGCAGCAAAGAGACTAACTGCATGCGTTTCGTCTGTCCGTTACTCCTTAGCGATCGGCGGGAACGAACAGTTAGTCCGCATTTGTGCACACGGCACATACTCTGCTGCAGATACTCCCCTTGAAGATGAACGGTTGCCCCTGAAGACTAACGGCTGTATTTTAGTCCCTATTTTAGTCCTTTTTATCTAAGAGTGTACTGGCGATGAGAAGTCGCGCATAATCGTTCCCTCTCAACTCGATAACGGCCAACGGGATGAAAGCGGCGCGCTCTTCCGGAAAGAGGGACGGTAGTTGCCTTCTTTGCGGCGGCCTTGGGTGTATCACAACCCGGTGAGTTCTCGCCTTTCCTGAGCAACGTGGGGGGGTCTATTTCTGGTCGGGTGGAAATAAAAGCAGGCATGTCTGCCTACTCGCAAGCGGGCGCTCAGGCAGTTAGAACGTGTTGAAACAGTAAACTTTTATTGTCGAGTGGCATGGGTAACAGGAAAGGATTGGCTTCGTCACTCAAACTGCGCGCGCAACAAAAACACACAAAAAACGCCAAAACTACCGTAAAGGTCACGAATCGAACAGGTTGGTGCACAGCGCCTACGACAGCGGATTGTCACAAGATATACGATAGATAAGCAATGAAGTTCACCACCTATGGCGAAGACACAGTCACCGCACAAATGAAGTAATTTTGCCGGGGCCAGTGGCGCATAATGAGAAAAATTGAAAAGCGCGCGGCTCATATTTTCACGTCTTTTACAGCGATTTGCGTGCCCACCGTTTTACGTGCACGTTTGATATTTGGCTCAGGTATTCCTGGAAGAGCAATCTAAACTTCGCAGATTTATTTGCACTTCTTAAAGAGAGTTGCAAGATCTCTTTAAATGTAAGAGTCCTTGATGAAACTGCACCGCAAAAGCAAACTACCTGAAGCGAGTGATAACCAAGTGAGCGTTATGCCGTACCTAATGAATTCGCGAGAAAAATTAGCCACTTCAGTCACCGCTCCTTGTGATTGTCGATTCGTGCGGTGGGCGAGGTAATGAGTCGCTGCATTCACCTACCGGTTTTCGTTCCTGGCTTAGGAAATCGCCCAAGGAAGTTTACTTTGATTTTTCGGAAACGTGACATTGACGGTGCAATCGAGTGCAGAGAAAGGCGTGAGACCAAGGCCAAGAAGGTTTTTTATGCGGAATTCATGGCAAGTATCTGTAGCGTCGTATGAATCTCCCCAGTATACAGGAAACTGATTGATTTTTGTAACGAGATCTCCGCTCATAATACGGTTAAGTCACTGTGCGCGCTATCTCGCTTGAATGAGTTTTAGAACAGGTTACCCAAGCCCATTGTATAGCCTAGCAAATATAAAAGCGCCATACTTCTAAAATACACTAGCCGCATCCTTTTGTCATTCAATTTCTTTGAGTTTAGAGCAGAAAAGAGGCGCGGATCAGAGTTCACCCCGACAATTTACATAAAGGGCTAGAGGCATATATTTCGATAACGTTGAATGTACCTCGGAGACACACGCAGATGAATGTGTTTGCTTTTGTGGACAACCTGTTGTGTAATAAGTGACGTCCTGTATTGAACTGGTAAATTAACTGGTAATACCAGCACAATCAAGAAATAATATTATAAAAGGGCTCGCAATTTCTGAAATTTGAATGAGCAATTGTAATTCATATCTTTGATTGAGCTCTAGTTACCTCCCCGGTGCAGAATAGCTCGAGCGTACACGCGTTATGCCTGCTTTAGCGATAGCAGAATTGTTTTGGTGTGCAGATGTCCACACCTCAAAGCAAGATTGCATGTTTATACACGCTGAGGATGGAAACGAAACGAGCATGCAGCAGCATGGCTTCCTCTAGCCCCACGGAAGAGAAATAACAAAAGCAGCGTGCTGCTCACGCATACACTCTTTGTCTGAACGGGGAATACGTCTTTTTCAGGAAACAAAATTTAGGTTGTAGCTTTGCTGTGCGTTGTGAGTGGGTGAGGTATTAAGTAATAGGTAATCGCAATAGCTCGCGATATTTCTGCACAAGATACGTGACCATACTGGTTTACTTTCCTCTAATTTAGTACGTGGTTTTTATATTTTGTACTGGTCGACGCGAGTGCAAATTCCCGCCTCGATGTCAGTTTTTTGGTGTTTTAGCTGAGCTATGAGAGCCCGTTTGTTGCGTTAAGGAATAATACGAATGCACTTGAACTGAACGGTGATTGCAAGAATAATTAAAGGAGAAAGTGTTTGCAGTCTAAGGAAATGAAGCGAATACAATGAAGGCGAGCATAGCTCATCGTTGTAAATTGTAAAAAATATGGGCTGAGTATTCGCAACTCTGAGTTCGTGGCGCCGTCTGGCAGCAGTGCCAAACGACCAGGATGGTCCGCACATAGAGGTTCGCGCTGCAAGTTTCCCCTTGCCTCTTCGCTGAAATTTCTGCGTTGCTGGCTGGAATCTGGGACATTACATGACATTAGAGCCGGCAGTGATGCACCAGTGATGAAACAGCGAAGCTTCTGTAGCGGCTTCAAGTACCGCGAAAGCGACAGAGCTAAAAAGACCGTTCGGCAGGAGCAGATAACATCCAGGCAAGCCAGAGACAAGGAGGTTAAACAAAATTATTCGAGTTAACTTCTAGAGTTCACGTCCACGCGAACGGGTAATGCCGGGGAAGCCAGTTGGAGGCCA
Organism: Haemaphysalis longicornis; assembly: GCF_048455015.1. Taxonomy (NCBI): domain Eukaryota; kingdom Metazoa; phylum Arthropoda; class Arachnida; order Ixodida; family Ixodidae; genus Haemaphysalis; species Haemaphysalis longicornis. The sequence continues at coordinate 194,569,639 of NW_027526361.1, forward strand.
TCTTGCGCCAGGCAAGATGGCCTCCACCACTCCACCGCTATGAGCACCTTAAGCGAGCTTTCTCGTAGGCATTCGAGCCGGAAATACAAAGGTTGGTGCAGTTTATTTTGCATAGATGTTTTTGTACGTTGTGAAAACAGATATACAAAGGGCCGTTGTTCACTCCACAATATATGAACTGAAGTTGTTCGCGTACTTTAAGAATACTCGCTTGCAGTAACTACCTACATGAGGCGAACTGTGGAACATAAAACGTCGTAAAGAAATATTTTTTTGTTTTATCCCAGGCTTTATTCAATATCTGGGAAACTCATGTGTCGAAAAAAGCAACAAATCCTTCAAGAGCAGCCTAATCTGTCCCGATACAGTCCACCAGGAAACCGTGTATATATAACGTGCACAAATAAAAAGTAAACTTCAAAGAAAAATACAAAACAACACAGTCACACTAGTTGGCCAGCTTTCTGCTAATATGGTTGCCAACCGTCGTTTACAGTTTTGTAAAAATTCGTCCTCGTAATCTGTGTTCGAGCCCCGCTACGCGAGTTTCTACACTTAATGTTTTGAAAAATTGATAAGGACCAGGCTGTATATAAACGTTAGTACACTCCATTTATGATGCGCATATTTGTTGGAGGCTTGATGGCAGCACTACGATGAGGCTCCAGCTGAGCAAATGATGTTTGTTCTAAAGAGCCTGACAACACCTGCACGGTAAGACGCGCTCACTGTTTGCACTTAACAATTTTAAATCCTCGCATTGAACCTGTATAGAAAACGCAGCCTTTCCCTATAATATGGCCGGTTTTCAAAAAAACATCTTTTCATGTCGCCATGATTAGTTTTCCTGCTGAAGGTATGGCATCTCTCTTTACAGCAGCGCAATGCAGAATTCATCGTAGAATGTGCAACTTTGCACATCTCGTGCACAAAGTCCGATAAATATGCCACTACTACGGTGACAACCAGCGAAATACTTTTCGGGACGTTCACTAGATAGGTGCAATTGATCGAGGTCACCTCCAGTGGCATCACAAGTGCAGATTTGCGTATATGTGCATGGAACGCCAGAAGAGTGGTGGGATTGAATCTGCTTGTAGAAGCGTTTTTGTGTGGCCCATCGTGTCACAGCAGTGGTCTTCAGATCAAAGTGCGCCAAGAAAAAAAACGTGTGCATTCCTAAATCCAGCCATCCCTCACTCAGACCAGTCCACTTTCTCCTCCTTCGAGGACCTGTGACGGACACACAAATACCTGTTTCACCTTTTATTTTCAGATACAAAGTTGGTAGAGAAAGGTTCGTGGGCTTGCAAGTTATCCTTTTCTGTTCCCAGGTCGACGTTATTTCCGCGGGGGTTATCCAGCCTTTGCTTTTTGTATTTATACCTCCGCTTTCATGTCAGATGGAGAGATTGGAGGTAGTGGCTGCAAGGCAGTAAAAAATACCTGGAAGTAAAGAAGAAGTAAAAGAAGAAATTTTGCTCTGGAGGCCACAAATCAACTGCGTGACATATTTCGAATCAAGGATCTCTATACTAATGTAATGAAGTGGAGTTTTACGATGGCTTGCTCGTTCATTTTCTTATCTATGGGAGAAAGACGTTTAGGTCTTGGGCTATTAGGATGTTTTTTTGCGTGAATGAGCCTACAGTGCTGCGTAAAACATAACGTCGTGGAAAGACCTAGCACACGCATTTCTCGTACTCGCCATTCAGGCTGAATACGGTGGGAATGTGCTTTACAGGAGGCATGGCCTACGAGTAAACTAGATAAAGTATTAAAGCCTGCACCACACAGAAGTGTCGCGTTAGTGAGCCAGCTTCAAGATTTAAACGAAAATACGATGGTTGGTTGAGGAAAAAATTAAAAAAACATTCTAGTGAAAACATCGCATCTACCGGATGTCGTGAAGCGACCGCTTTTGCAATGAACCGATGAGCTGCCCTATACAACAAAAACGCAATATTTCAAGTTAAGCCCACAGAAACGATTTCAGCTATCAGAAGGAAATCGCGCTAAAGCTCCTTTTAGACTCCAACAAGAAGGAGATGGGCAATGTTCGGGTCATTTCTGCACCACTCCCAGGAGACTGAGACGCAGCGTAGTCCATGGTATTGAACTCTACGAGCGCGACCCCTCCGAGAAAAAGCATTTATATATTCGAGGCTATTTTTAGGGCATCCAAAGCGTAGAAATTGGGATAGGTTTGGTGGACATAATACTTTTGTGCGGGATTAGGTGCGTGCGGCCGTTGACCAGTGGACGTATACCTAAATTGCATCTTCAGAGTTCACTATTGCAGTTATCTGAATGTAGTTTGAAGAAGTTTTAAGTTTTAAGTTTATTTCGCATCTTTTAAAAGTACGTACTGTAAGGCCCTTGAGCAACGGGTGAACCGAGACGTTTATTCGGCGATCCAGTCGGTTCCGAACACCGTACCGGGAGCGATGATGATGATGCACGAGCGAAGAGGATCGGGTAATGTTAATGAGAATGATAATGTTATTGCGAGGAGGCAATGCAGGAGATTGCCCAGATTGTACGAACAGTCCCTGGGAGTGTCGAGGCTGTGCCGACGCGACATACGCGCTCACAATAATTTCCCCTGCGAGTGAAGGCGGGCGCCTGACCGCCAATGTTCATGGAGTACGGCGGACAAAAGGCTTCAGCCGTGACCCGTGCACAATTTCTGTGCCACGGTATCGACGGTCCAAGCGAGCTTGACTAGGTGTGACACGATAGTTGACAGGGGATGTTTCGTCAAGGACCGTGTACGGGCCTGTGAAACGGTGGAGAAATTTTTCACATAGTCCTGGTCTTCGACTGGGTGTCCAAAGTACGACCTCGTCACCAGGGCAGAACCGAACAGTACGGTGGCTGGCGTCGTAGCGGTCCTTGCGGTCGTGCTGGCTGGCTGGCTTCAGTCTGCAGTCGAGCCACTCGACGGCAATGGTTTACATGGGAGAGGAACTGCTCGGAGGAGGGGCTTGAGGTCGACACGGGAGCCGATAAAAATGTAGTGTCCAGAATGAACGATGGGTCGCGGCCGTATACGAGGAAATATGGAGAGTAGCCGGTGGTCCGTTGAACTGCAGTATTATAAGCAAACGTAACAAATGGTAGAATTGTGTCCCAGTTGGTGTGATCAGGTCGAATGTACATAGAAAGCATATCCGACAGTGTCCGGTCAAATCTTTCCGTGAGGCCTTTCGTTTGCGGGTGGTAGGAGGAAGTGGTTTTGTGGACTGTGTTCGAAGCACGAAGAACATCTTCAACAATACTGGACAGAAAAACCCTACCGCGATCGCTCAAAAGAACATGAGGGGCCCCATGGCGCAAGAGTATTGCGTGCAGGAAGAAGTCTGCCACCTCTGCTGCGCAGCCAGACCGAATTGGCGCCGTTTCTGCATAACGTGTTAGGTGGTCAACTGCGGTCACAATCCACCGATATCCCGCAGCTGTACAAGGGAGAGGCCCGTAGAGATCTATACCAACCGTTTGGAAAGGCATAGACGGACACGGAAGCGGCTGCAACAGTCCGGCAGGCGGGGATGTGGATCTCTTGCGCTGCTGACAGGATGGGCAGGAAGCGACGTAACGGGCAACGCAGGTGGACAGGCCGGGCCAAAAGAAACGACTGCGGACGCGCTCGTAGGTTTTACTTGAGCCTAGGTGGCCCGCTGTGGCATCGTCGTGCAGCGCTTCCAGTATCTGCGCGCGGATGGAACGTGGCGCAACGGGGACCCATCGGTGGCCAGAAGAGAGATGAGTGGATCGGTACAAGATGCCGTCCAAAAACTTGAATTGTTGAAGCTGCCGACGCGACCTACTGTTTGAAAGAGGTGATGAGCCGGTAAGCTGGTCGATCATTCCACGGCAGTATGTGTCGGCCCTTTGAAGAGAAGGCAGGCCCGAGAGGTCCTCAACTGCTACACGATTGACAGGTGCGATGGGAAGGACCGTGTCGAGGGGTAATGACGCGGAAGTCTTGTTCGACCCAAGAGGGCAACGAGAAAGTGCATCCGCATCCTGGTGCTTTTTCCCGGACCTGTACGTGACAGTAAAGTCATATTCTTGGAGTCGAATAACCCATCGTCCTAGCCGTCCTGATAAAGTTTTCAGCGTCTGCAACCAGCACAGAGCGTGGTGGTCAGTCACTACTGTGAAGTGGCGGCCGTAGAGATAAGGTCGAAATTTTTGAACGGCCCAAACCACAGCGAGACACTCTTGCTCGGTGATTGTGTAATTTTTCTCGGCAGTACTTAGGGTACGACTTGCGTAAGAAACAACCCTTTCTCGGCGTTGATCATCAGACTGCAGCAGCACAGCGCCGATTCCGTGGCCACTGGCATCCGTGTGCAGTATAACAGGGCGAGACCCATCAAAATGGCAGTGTACCGGCCCTGAGGTGAGTGCGTGCTTGAGTTGTCGGAAAGCTTCCTCACAGTCGTCTGACCATACAAAGGGTGTTCCGGAGTGTAGCAGCTTGTTGAGAGGCGAAGCAACTGCAGCAAAGTTGCGGACGAAACGGCGGAAGTAAGACGCTAAGCCAAGAAAGCTGCGTAGGGCTTTTTGCTGTTGTGGCCGTGGGAAATCGATGACAGCAGCAATCTTCTCCGGGTCGGGCCGAATCCCCTCATTGCTGACGACGTGGCCTAAAACCTTTATGCTTCTTGTGGCGAAACGGCACTTCTTCGTGTTCAACTGAAGACCCGCATTCGCGAGGCATGTAAGAACCTCATCTAGCCGTTTCAAGTGCTCAGTGAAACTTGAAGAAAAAATAACGATGTCGTCCAAATAACAGAGGCATGTTCTCCATTTCAGGCCCCGAAGAACATGGTCGATCATTCGCTCGAAAGTTGCAGGAGCATTACATAGTCCGAAAGGCATTACATTAAATTCATACAGTCCATCAGGGGTGGCAAATGCTGTCTTTTCTTTATCGGCCTCGTTCACTGGAATTTGCCCATAACCTGAGCGGAGGTCAAGGCTGGAAAAATATTCCGCTCCTTGTAGGCAGTCCAGGGCATCATCAATGCGAGGCATCGGATATACATCCTTTCGGGTAATTCTGTTGAATGCGCGGTAATCGATACAAAAGCGAACGGATCCGTCTTTTTTCTTAACCAGGACCACGGGGACGACCAAGGGCTGTTTGATGGGCGGATAATTTTGCGTTGAAGCATATCGGCGACATTCTCGCTGATGACTTTTCGTTCGGACGAAGACGCACGGTATGGGCGGCAGCAAACGATATGGGATCCATCTGTTTCAATTCGGTGCGTTGCGACGGAAGTTTGGCCACGCGTAGTACAATTCGAATCAAATAAGGATTTGTGCTTGTTCAGGAGGTCTAGTAAAGAGCCAGTTTGCGTGGGGGAGAGATCAGAGCTGATTGCGGCAGATATAGCTGGGTGCAACTGTTTAGAGGGCGAACTTGGGCAGGAGGAAATAGGGGAGAGGGGAACAACAAAGACAGCTTCGGAGTCAGCAGCGGTAGCCACAGTGGTGCCCTGACGAAGGAGAATCGGTTCAGGAGTAACGTTCGCGGCAACGAGTGTAGCCGACCCGCGGAAGAAGCGCACAAGACAGATGGCGATCACGATGCTTCTTGGGAGAAACCGAGTACATGGAAGGATGAGTATGTCCCCATCATGACAGTTGCCACCGCGACCGAAAATTGTTGTCTCACTACCAGGTTTGAGGACGAAATCGGCACTTGCCACGACGCACTGCTGCTTGACGTCAGGAACATCCGTATAGTCCGTAGCCGTGATCTCGGTGTCGGGGTACCGGCAAGAGATGACCGCGGATGCCGATGATAGAAAGTCCCATCCCAGAATGAGTTCATGGGAGCAGCTAGGTAACACCGCGCACTGAATATGGTGCCGAATTCCCTCTATCAAAACACGTATTGTACAGTAGCCGGATGGCTCGAGCACCTCTCGATTAGCACCGCACAACGAAGGTCCAGTATACGGGGTAGTCACTTTTCGGAGGCGCGAACACAACTTCTCATTAATCACTGATATACTTGCTCCGGTATCAACAAGGGCATCAACACGAAAACCTTCAACTTCCACAGACAATGTATTTGATGGTCTTAATGGAGGAGTTTTTGGCTTTTTGACGAGTGCAGTTTCCCCTCCAGAAACTGCAGGCACTAGTTTTCCGATTGGTTGTCATTAGAACGGGTCACGGGTCGAAGAGGTGACAGAGAGCGACGATATGGTGAGGGTGAGCGTCGCCGTGATGGGCGCTCGGGCGGAGGCGGGCCGAATGAGGTTGGCGGCGGCGATGGGCGACGCGGGGGCGAACCATATGTGCCACGTCGGGACCCGTAAGAAAAGCCAACGTCACGTTCGAACGGTGCGTACCCGCGTCGTTCATCTTGCTGACGTCGGCTACAGAAACGAGATATGTGCCCGCGAATGCCGCAATAATAGCAGATGGGGCGGTCACCCGGGAAGGACTGGCGGCCAGGGTGCATGTTCGTGTAGTATCCCCGTGGCACGCTTGCTGCGGATATCGCTGTTAAGTGTCCGTGGGCCAACGGGGCTTGCATTGGTAAAGGCGGTTTGGATGCGATGGCCCAGTAAGACGGCGTGGGAGTCGTAGGACCAGGAGACGTCGAGGGCGTCACACCCGCAATAGATGCCAGCTCCTCTTTCACCAGGTCGCGCAGCTGAGGAGCTTCCGTGCGAAAGTGATATCGTGGAGCAGAAAGCGGGTCGCTGAGCTGCAGCTCTTCACGGATGATTTGGCGTATGAGAATCCGTAAGTCTGTGTCCCCTTGGGACGGCGTAGCCAGAGCAGCCGGTTGCAAACGAACAGCCTGCAATTCGTCCAGGCGCTGGCAGGTTGTGCGCACATCGCTGACGCTCGTCGGATTTTGCACCACGAGGGCGTTGAACGCGAAAGAAGCGATGCCCTTCAGGATGTGGCGAACCTTGTCGGCCTCTGGCATGCTTGCATCCACGCGGCGGCAGAGAGCAACGACGTCCTCTATGTATGAGGTATACGTCTCGTCAGAGCGCTGAAGCCGAGTGGCCAGCTTCCGTTTCGCCTCGTCCGACCGAGCGGCTGTCGTGCCGAATATCTTACGCAGCTCCTGGCAAAAGCTGGCCCAGTCGTCGATGCGATGTTTATTGTTCATGAACCATGTTTTGGCCACCTCGTCCAAGGAAAAGGAAACCTGCTGCAGCTTCACCGCGTCATCCCAGCGGTTGAAAGCACTGACGCGAGCATACTCATCCAACCAGTCATCGACGTCTTCACCGCGGAGCCCTGCATAATGCGGGGGGTCGCGCTCGCGGCAGGTGACGGCAAATTCAAGAGGCGCAGGAGTGGAGGCGCCAGCTTGGTTGCTTCCGGCCTCACGCTGCATCTGTGTTGAAGGCAAACGCCGACCGGAACGGAGCTCCAGGGGTGCGCTTGTAAGGCGTTGAGGACGGGACCGAGGTCAACCTCCACCACTTGTAAGGCCCTTGAGCAACGGGTGAACCGAGACGTTTATTCGGCGATCCAGTCGGTTCCGAACACCGTACCGGGAGCGATGATGATGATGCACGAGCGAAGAGGATCGGGTAATGTTAATGAGAATGATAATGTTACTGCGAGGAGGCAATGCAGGAGATTGCCCAGATTGTACGAACAGTCCCTGGGAGTGTCGAGGCTGTGCCGACGCGACATACGCGCTCACAGTACAAATAATATTACAGAAGGAGGTCCCGTAGTTAAAAACTGTCGGGGGCACCTCCTCTGAGAAGGAGGGTAAAAGAAAAGCGTTGGAGGAGGCAGCACGTAAACTATACATCAAACAAAAATGAGCAGAACAGGCAGAAAGCAATATATATATATATATATATATATATATATATATATATATATATATATATATATATATATATATATGTGTATATATATATAGATATATATATATTGCAGCGTTGATTGTGGCCGCGATTGATGTAATCGTCATAGGCGCTCGTTCAAGGACAATTCCCCGTTGGGGATATTCGGCTTGGTGCACGCCCGACGACGAGAAGGCAGAAGTATCGCTTCGCGCACGGGCCGATCGAGTATCGCGTCGGACACAGCTTGCTTGGCACGAAGAACCTGGGCTTCTCCGCAGCTCTACCTGCTCGTTAGTGGTCCAATAAACCACCCTTCAGTTTGGTGGAGTGTGCGGGTTTGTTCCCAGAGTGACTCTACCTTCGCATCGCAAGACTCCGATACCACATCCTGGAGTTACGAAGCAGGCGGCTACAGCCCGTGATGCAGCTGAACACCGACCGGGACATGGCACCGGAGCCCATCATGTGTTCGGGTGTGCTGCGCCAGCGCGACCCCCCTAACTTCGATGGAACGGATGACAACGACGTGGAGGAGTGGCAGTCGCAGTACGAACGATTAAGCGCGCACAACAGATCGGACGATCGCATGAAGCTTAATGACGTTGTGTTTCATTTGGACCACCTAGCCAAAAAGTGGTTCCACAACAACGCCGCCACCATGGCTACCTGGGCTGAGTTCAAAAATCGTATTGTCGAGGTCTTCGGCCGTCCCGCGGTGCGGAAGCTTCTTGCTGAGCAGCGTCTCCGCACACGAGCACAGCGTGCTGGAGAGACCTTCACAAGTTATATCGAGGATGTTGTGGACCTCTGCAACCGTGTTGATTCAGCTATGGCGGAAGCAGAGAAAATTAAGCACCTGATGAAAGGAATCGATGATGATGCTTTCCAGATGCTGTTAGCGAAAGATCTGCGAACTGTTGCTGACATCATCACCCACTGCCGAAGCTACGAAGCACTCCGCAGACAGAGGGAGCTTACCCGGAACTCTTCTGCCCAGGTAGAGCCGCTGTCGAGCTTGACAGAGCCGGTGGCCGATGCATCCTTGATGCGGCAGCTTCAACAGTTTGTTCGCGAAGAAGTCGCTCGGCAAGTGTCCCTTCTTACCCTGGAGCCTGGAGCAACGATGCCACCGTCTGTTCCTGGCCCATCTCCACGATACGGAGTGCCTCCGCAGCCTACCGAAGTGACTCCTTCCGTTGTCTCGCGGACGCTTCCAGCTCTTCGCCACATGATCAAGGAACAGGTGGCTGAGGCACTGCCACCCACTCTATATTATGCACCCCTCACGTATGCCGAAGCTATGGGGAGACCGGTACAGCCAGCTGGGACGTCTTTTCGAGCCATGCCACCAACCCCGCCACGCTCTGAGGTACACAGGAATCCGCCACCGGTGAATCCGTGGCGCACGGCTGATAATCGCCCCATCTGTTTCGCCTGGCGACTTCCAGGCCATGTGGCCCGTTACTGCCACCGACGCGTGCCCGCGATGAATGATGACGTTGGAAACCACACTTTTGGCTTTTGATCTCCACACGGGTCTCCGCAGCTAATGACAGACGTGTCACCCAGGTCGCCGTTACCTGCCTCCGGTTACAACGATTTTAGCCGTCGTGACGCCGATAGCCGCCGTTCAAGCTCCCCACGTCGCCGCTCACTATCGCCAATGCGACGCCGTTCAAGCCCAACTGAACAGGAAAACTAGCCGCCGCAGTTCCGGAGGCAAGAGCTGCGCGACTTTCGAAGTGCAAAAGGCCTACAAATGTAATCGACGTATCTGTTGAGGGTGTATGTACAGTCGCACTAGTCGATACAGGCGCAGCCGTCTCCGTCATTACCGCCGATATTTGCCGCTCGCTTAGAAAAGTTACGACGCCGCTGCCGCAATTTTCGTTATGTACCGCAACTGCGCAACCTGTAAAACCTTTGGCAGCCTGCACGGCGCGTGTCACGATCCAGGACGTCGTGTACCCCGTTGAGTTCCTCGTGCTGCCATCCTGCTCCCATGACGTCATTTTAGGCTGGGACTTTTTATTTCGCCATCGCGCAATAATTGACTGCGCGCGTGCGCAAGTAGAATTTGATTCTCCATTGGACGCGCCTTACGACGACCTTCAGTCCGCTGCCCCAGCAAAGCTCACCGTGGCTCACGACACGGACATCCCTCCACGCTCGGCTGCTCTCGTACCGCTCTGCTGCTGTTCCATTCCCGACGCACCTGTTCTTTTTACGCCGTCGCCCTTATTTCTCCATCGAAAATCGCTGTCCCTGGCATTCGCCCTACTGACAGTTCATGCTGGCACGAGCGCCATAGTAGTCACCAACGAGTCCTTGGAGCCCCTTCGTCTCCTGCACGGTGAGGTCCTTGGCTGCGTCGAAGTTCTTCGGCCACAGCTTGTCACCGCCGTACCAGACGACTTTCCGTCATGGGTTCCAGTGGCTGGACTGAGTTCTGCCCCGTCAACACCAGACCTGTCGCCTCCGGACATTGGCGCTTCGATCGATCCTACACTCAGATCAGACCAACGAGTGAGGCTCCTCGCTCAGCTATATCGGTTCCGCTCTTCTTTTGACGGCGCAAAGGCACCGCTGGGCCGAACATCTGCAGTTGCCCACTCCATCGACACCGGCTCGCATGCACCCCTGCGCCAACGACCGTACCGTGTGTCGCCGAAGGAGCACAGCACTATTGACGAACAGGTGAACGATATGCTCAAGCAGGGAGTAATTCGGCCCTCCAACAGTCCCTGGGCGTCTCCCGTGGTGCTTGTCACAAAAAAGGACGGCTCCATCCGCTTTTGCGTAGATTATCGCCGTCTGAACAGCATAACGCGGAAGGATGTCTATCTTTTACCACGGATCGACGATGCCCTTGACAGTTTACAAGGCGCCGAGTTTTTTTCTTCCCTTGACCTGCGATCTGGATATTGGCAGGTACCCATGGCGGAGGCCGATCGCGCGAAAACGGCGTTCATCACTCCTGACGGCCAGTATGAATTTAACGTCATGCCGTTTGGCCTGTGCAACGCTCCTGCCCCGTTCGAGAGGATGATGGACACTATTTTGCGCGGCCTGAAGTGGAAAACGTCTTGTTATCTCGATGACATAGTCGTTTTTGCTCCCGACTTCGACACTCATTTGGGGCGCCTGGAGCAGGTTTTGATTTGCCTTGCCAATGCCAAATTGCAACTCAACATGAAGAAATGCCACTTTGCGGCGCGAAAGTTGACCATGCTGGGCCACGTTGTGTCGAAGGAGGGAATTCTTCCCGACGCCACCAAACTTCGTGCGGTCGCCGAGTTCCTTAACCGACCACCATGAAGGCTCTACGGAGCTTTATTGGTCTATGTCCTTATTTCCGCCGCTTCATTCGCAATTTTGCCGCCATAATTGCGCCCTTGACGGCGCTTCTCGGCAAGGGAAGCGGTATTGGCGATTGGACGAGGGATTGCGATGAAGCCTTCGCGAAGTAACGGCGACTCCTTACTTTCCCGCCTATTCTGCGACACTTTGACCCGACCGTGCGAACTGAAATCCACACGGATGCCAGCGGCGCCGGAATCGGTGCAGTGCTTCCCAACGCAAAGCTGGTTTTGACGATTATGTCGTCGCTTATGCCAGTCGTACGCTCACCAAAGCTGAGTTAAATTATTCGGTCACGGAAAAGGAGTGCTTGGCCATCGTATGGGCGCTTGCAAAATTTCGGCCATATTTGTACGGTCGTCCTTTTGACGTTGTGACGGACCACCACGCATTGTGTTGGTTGTCGTCGCTCAAGGACCCGTCTAGCCGCCTTGGTCGCTGGGCTCTGCGCCTTCAAGAGCATGACATCCGTGTGTTGTACCGCTCCGACCGGAAGCATTCAGACGCTGACGCTCTGTCCCGCTCCCCTTACCGGCGGAAGACTCGTGTTCCCTTTCTGTTGATGCCGGCCTGTCGTCCCTCGACATCACGGACATGCCAGCCGAGCAGCGCAAGGACCCCTGGATTGCCTCGCGTGCGCTGCGCCGACAAGCTGCCCACTTTGCACTCCGCGACGATATGCTCTTCAGGCGCAACTACCAATCATCATCATCATCATCACCAGCCTATCTACGCCCACTTCAAGGCAAAGGCCTCTCCCATTATTCTCCAATTACCTCTGTCCTGTGCCAACTGTGTCCAATTTATCCCCGCAAACTTCTTGATCTCTTCTGCCCATCTAACTTTCTGCCGCCCCCTACAACGCTTGCCTTCTCTAGGGATCCACTCTGTTACCCTTAATGACCAGCGGTTATCTTGCCTTCGCATTACATGCCCTGCCCACGTCCATTTCTTCTTCTTAATTTCTACTAATATGCCTTTAACACCAGTTTGCTCTCTGACCCACTCCGCTCTCTTCCTGTCCCTTAATGTTACACCTATCATTTTCCGCTCCATTTCCCGCTGAGTCGTTCTCAATTTAAGTTGAACCCTCTTAGTGAGCCTCCAAGTTTCTGCCCCGTAGGGCAGAAACTGCCCTACGGGAGTTTCTGCCCGATCTGCCCTGACTACCAATCGGGAGGTCGCAAATGGTTACTGGTGATACCTCGCCATTTGCGCATGGGCATATGCGCATCCTTCCACGCTGACCCCAGCTGCGCGCACGCCGGTGTGTTAAAAACGTATGAGCGGCTTCGCCTACGGTATTACTGGCGGGGAATGTACACGTTCGTCCGCAAGTACATCCGGTCATGCATCAACTGTTAGCGGCGCAAATCCCCTCCTACTCCTGCGGCGGGCCCGCTGCAGCCATTGCCGTGCCCCGAAAGACCGTTCGACCGCATTGGGATAGACCTTTACCGTCCCCTACCCTGCACAGCCGCTGGTAACCGTTGGGTCATTGTGGCGGTGGATCACCTCGCGCGCTATGCAGAAACCGCTGCTCTAGCAACTGCCACGGCACGTGACGTCGCGTCCTTCCTGTTACGCCGCTTCATACTTCGCCATGGTGCTCCTCGAGAGCTGCTCAGTGACCGAGGTCGCGTCTTCCTCTCGGAAGTCATCGAAGCCCTCCTGCGGGAATGTCGAATTATTCACCGAATACGTCGTCTTACCATCCGCAAACCAATGGACTCACAGAACGATTTAACCGCACTTTGAGTGATATGCTTTCTATGTACGTGGCGTCGGACCATTCTTACTGGGACGTGACACTTCCTTTTGTCACGTACGCCTACAACACGGCCACGCAGACGACGACGGGATTCTCACCTTTTTTCCTGCTCTACGGACAGGAGCCGGCACGCACTCTTGACACAATTTTGCACTATCGCCCAGATCAGACCGAGTTCGCACCCATTTCGGAAATAGTCAAGCATGCCGAAGAGTGCCGTCAGCTCGCCCGCTCTCTCACATCTGAACACCAGCAACACCAGAAGTATAATCTCGACGCTTCCACCGCGGTTCAAACCTATAGGCCTGATTCACTTGTCTGGCTTTGGGTCCCATGCCCTACACGTGGTCTCTCACCGAAGCTTTTTGCAAAATATCAAGGACCCTACAGAGTCGTCAAGCAAACTTCACTAGTGAACTACCTCGTCGAACCGTTTGCTTCACGCCAACCGGCTGAAAGAGTATTGCGATCCTGTGGTCTCCTCGTCACTTTGAGTCGCCAGGATGGCTCCTTTTCCACCGGGGGCGAATATTGTAGCGTTGATTGTGGACGCGATCGATGTAATCATCATAGGCGCTCGTGCAAGGACAATTCCCCGTTGAGGATATTCGGCTTGGTGCACGCCCGACGACGAGAAGGCAGAAGTATCGCTTGGCGCACGGGCCGATCGAGTATCGCGTCGGACACAGCTTGCTTGGCACGAAAAATCTCGGCTTCTCCGCAGCTCTAACTGCTCGTTAGTGGTCCAATAAACCACGCTTCAATATATATATTTATATATATACACTTATAGACACATTTGTAGCAATACAAACAAATTCACATCAAACACTCCAGCAAAAAAGGATTGCACACAATGGAAACACGTGTATTCATAATGCCAAAACAGATGATTAAAAACATTTAGGTTGCTTTTTTGTTTCGTGTTGGCTTGACCGCCGCTGACGGTGAAGCCAAGCCTCGACGAGAAGAAACCTTCGGTTTATTCGGCGGCCAGTTTTATGGCATACAAGGGCAAACGGTGCAGGACACGGGAAAGGTGAACGCACACAGTGAGCATGCGCCGCGATGCGATGACAAGAACATTCCACACGTGCGGGTGGGCTGACGCGCTTGCCGCGGCTATCACACACGATACATCTTCCCCTCTGAATAAACAAAGCAAGTAACGAGCATGCACAACAACAAACTTGATCACTTTCAAGAGCACCAATAGAAGTTCTCATGTCAGGCCTCCCAATAAACAAAAAAATAACGTATATGCACACGAACGCACTTGGTCACTTTCAAGAGCACTGATTGAAGTTGTCATCATAAGTCCAGCGTTGAGGGGGTCTTCGCTGGCGCGTTGACCTTCTCACCGGTGTGCTCACTGGTGGCGGCACCCTTACTGTTGAACTTGCTGTGGTGTAGTGTCCCTGTGTTGGTATCCCGTCGTCGCCCGCTTCGTCGTCGGAGTCGTCGTCATCGGAAGTGCCAGGAACGAAAGGTTCTGTCGCGTTCAGCAGATGCTGCCGGTTGCGGGGAAGAACTTTCCCGTCCTCGGTGACGACACGGTACGACCTAGGATGCACAGCACTGATCACCTTTGCTTTCCTTGACCACGTGCGATCCCGAATGCTAACAACTTCCTCGTCTCCTAAGGGCGCCAGGAAACATAGTGGCTGTTCTTGTTTTTTTTGTCACAGTAATGCGAGGGGGTTCACTGAAGTCGGGCAGAGGGGTCCCGGGCCGCCATCCTTAAAATAGCTCGCCAGGCGAATTGCCATCTTCCAAGGAACTGGACCTGTAACTAAGCAATTGAGCCAGAAGCCATCGCTGCCTTCGGTAGTTTTCTTTAAGATCCGCTTAACTACCTGCACGCCCTTTTCTGTGAGGCCATTGGAACGAGGAAACCGCGGCTAGAGGTTGTATGTGTGAAATCATATCTCTTTCAGAAGAGCGAAAATTCCCGGCTGGCGAACTGCGGTCCGTTATCAGTGCATACCTCCACTGGTCTCCCGTATCTCGCAAACATAGCGTAATTTGAATGACTGTTGCTGCGTATGTGTCACGGAGCAAGTCCACCTTAGGGAAATTTTAAAATGCGTCATACGCGCATAGGTACTCTTTGCCACTCTGATCGAAGATATTGTCACGAAGACAAGGACGAAGCAGTTGTCTTGAATGAGAAATACGTTTATTGGAGCGAACTTGTGCTCCCCTAACAACTCAAAAGAATACAGAGGCGGCGAAGCAGCGGTCAACAAAGTGACTTGCACAGGCGAGTGTCGTCGAATTTAATGCCCCGGCGTCCGCACTGCAGGCTTTTTATCTTTCGGCGCGCGTGGTTCTCGAAACGTCGATTCGCATCGAGAACATAGTAGATCCAAGAAGATTATTCTGGGCTGTTCACGTTAGATCGGAATGCTCTCCCTATCACAACAGATAACACATGCGGCACAGAAAGAAAGAATGGAACACGCGCTTCCCTTGGCGCAGAGATAACGCAGACCGGCGCAGCCGGGCGGTAAAAGCAAAACACAAATAAACAAACCTAATGTATGGTTCGCGGCATTACCCCCCCTCTAAGAGTACATCGACCCGTTGCTAACATAAGCGACAGTCAAATGAAAATAAAAGTTCGTCATCGTCCGTAGAAAGGTTTTAGGCGAACCACGTGGACGACTTCAGGCCGCCTGCGTTGTCGTGATGTGCCGGAGTCACCATCAGGGATCACTTCGTAGGTAAGTTGGCCAACACGTCGTAGAATCTGGTAGGGTCCGAAATAGCGTCGCAGGAGCTTCTCACTGAGTCCGCGTCGTCGGACGGGAGTCCAAACCCACACACGATCCCCTGGTTGATACTCGGCGTCTCGGCGTCGGAGGTTGTAGCGGCCCGCATCCACCAGCTGCTGGTCCGTTATACGAACTCGAGCGAGCTGGCGGGCCTCCTCCGCACGTTGAAGATATCCGTGGACGTCGGCGTTGAGGTCGTCGTCTTCTACGTGCGGAAGCATGGCGTCGAGCATCGTAGTCGGCCTTCTACCGTAGACAAGCTCGAACGGCGTCAGCTGCGTCGTCTCCTGGATAGCCGTGTTGTACGCAAACGTGACATACGGGAGCACTTCGTCCCAAGTCTTATGTTGAACGTCAACGTACATTGACAGCATATCTGCGATTGTCTTGTTCAGACGTTCTGTTAGCCCGTTCGTTTGGGGGTGGTACGCCGTCGTTCTTCGGTGATCCGTGTTACTGTAGCGTAATACTCCTTGCGTCAGCTCCGCAGTAAATGCCGTTCCGTGTTCTGTGATTAGGACTTCCGGGGCTCCATGTCGCAGCACAACTTGGCTTATAAAGAACTTTGCCACTTCTTGTGCAGTCCCCCTAGGAACAGCGGTGGTCTCTGCGTAGCGCGTCATGTAGTTTGTCGCTACGACAATCCACTTGTTCTGTGATCGTGACGTAGGGAACGGGCCTAAAAGGTCCATTCCAATCTGTTGAAATGGTCTCGATGGGACGGCGATCGGTTGCAGAAGTCCGGCGGGTCTTGTCGGCGGCGTTTTTCCTCGCTGGCAGTCACGGCAGCTTCGGACGTAGTGGGTGACGTCATAGGTAAGGCCGGGCCAGTAGTACCTCGCCTTGATTTTTCCAATAGTGCGGGCTGTGCCGAGATGTCCGCAAGACGGGTCGTCGTGGCACGCTTCCAAAATTTCGTCACGAAGGTCCGCGGGGATGACGAGAAGGTAATTCGCTCTTGTTCCGGGGCTGAAATTCTTCTTCACGAGGACGGAGTTTCTCAGGCTGAATGCTGGTAAGCTGCGTTTGAAGGTCCTAGGAACGGCAACGTTGCATCCCTCGAGGTACTCGATTATGACGCGTGATTCGGGGTCGGCACGCTGCTGGGCGGCTAGGTCGCTCTCCGTCACGATCCCGAAGAACGCGCTGTCTTCATCAGTCTTGTGGTGGTGGATCGACGGGGGGCGGGACAGGCAGTCGGCGTCGGAGTGTTTCCTGCCTGATTTATAAACAACTGTAACGTCGAACTCCTGCAGGCGCAAGCTCCACCGCCCAAGACGGCCAGAGGGGTCCTTCAAATTGGCGAGCCAACACAGCGCATGGTGGTCTGTTACAACCTTGATTGGCCTTCCAT
Source organism: Haemaphysalis longicornis (assembly GCF_048455015.1). NCBI lineage: Eukaryota > Metazoa > Arthropoda > Arachnida > Ixodida > Ixodidae > Haemaphysalis > Haemaphysalis longicornis. Next base: position 194,586,757 of record NW_027526361.1, read on the forward strand.
ACACGTATGGGCGAAATTTTGAAATCGCCCATATAATAGCCAGGCACTCTTTCTCAGAGGCAGAATAGTTTTTCTCCTCCTTCGACAGACCACGGCTGGCATAGGCGATTACCCTTTCGCAGCCGCTTTGCTTTTGGACAAGGACGGCACCCAAGCCTGTATCACTGGCGTCCGTGTGCATTTCCGTTTCGGCATTTTCGTCGAAATGAGCGAGCACGGGCGGGCTTTGCAGGCGTTTTTGCAGCTCGCAGAATGCTTTTTCTTGGTCGTTTTCCAGCTGAAAGGGGTGCTGTCTTTCGTCAAGCGCGTGAGTGGCTCTGCAATGCGTGCGAAGTTTGCGACGAAGCGCCGGTAGTATGCGCACAGCCCGAGAAATCTTCGCACGCCCTTCTTGTCTTTCGGCCTAGGGAAGTTCGCGATAGCTGAAGTTTTTGCCGGGTCAGGTAGGACTCCCGCGGCGTTGACGACGTGGCCCAAGAACTTGAGTTTCTCGTATGCGAAACGGCACTTTTCAGGCTTCAGCGTCAACCCCGACGTACGAATGGCCTCGAGTACAGACTCCAACCTTGCAAGGTGTTCGTCGAAAATCCGGGCGATTACCACTACGTCGTCGAGGTATACGAGGCAGGTGTGCCACTTAAGGCCAGCTAGCACAGTGTCCATGACTCTTTGAAACGTCGCTGGTGCTGTGCACAGCCCAAACGGCATCACCTTGAACTCGTATAGGCCGTCTGGGGTTATAAATGCAGTCTTCTATCGGTCTCTCTCGTCCACTTCAATTTGTCAGTAGCCGGTCTTCAGGTCCATCGATGAGAAGTACTTCGCGTGGCAGAGGTGGTCGAGGGCGTCGTCGATTCGGGGGACGGGGTACACGTCCTTTTTCGTGATTTTGTTCAGTCGCCGGTAGTCAACACAAAACCTTAATGTGCCGTCTTTTTTCTTTACGAGTACGACGGGCGCAGCCCAGGGGCTTTTCGATGGCTGTATAATGTCGTCGCTGAGCATGTCGTCGACTTGAGTCCGGATGGCTTCCCGTTCGTGTGAAGAGACGCGGTACGGTGACTGTCGGGTAGGTCGGGCTCCATCTTCGGTTATTATTCTTTGCTTCGCTAGAGGGGTCTGACGTAGTTTTGCGCTCGACGAAAAACATTCGTTATAGCGACGCAGCAAACACAATAATTTGTTCCGTTGTTCTTGCGGTATTGCCGGAATCACGTCGAAGTACTGCGGGAGCTTGAAGTTTTCTACGGGGGTGCGTTCAAAGTCGGCGACCGCGATCACATCACTTGCTTCTTGCGTTTCTTCGAGGAACGCAATTGCAGCTCTCTTGTTTAAATGCTGGTACTCTTCGGTGAAATTAGGGACCAAAATGTGGGATTGGTGTTCCTTGAAGCGCGCAATGCCTCTTGCGACAGACACACCGCGGTCGAGAAGCAACCTTCGGTCACTCTCCACGATAGCGTCAACGTCAGGAGCAGCACCTTCACAGTAGACGGTGATCATCAAACTTGAGCGGGGTAGCAGGGTGACATGATCATCGGCTATCCTTACAGCTGCACGGTGTTCGGGGTTCGGTTCCGGCGTGATGGAGTGATCGGAGGAAAAAGTTATCGACTTGGTCTGCAGATCAATTATTGCGCCGTTGTCCGTCAAGAAGTCCATTCCGCGAATTACGTCGCGGGAGCTGTTAGGCAAGATGACGAACGCGGCAGGGTACGTCGTGCCGTCTATGGTGACGCGCGATGTGCACGTTCCACTTGGCGTCACGAGGTGGCCTCCTGCTGGGCGTATATGCGGACCGTCCCATCTGGTCATAACTTTCTTCAGTTTAGACGCAAATGGTCCGCTCATTACCGAATAGTCAGCTCCCGTGTCTACGAGGGCGACTACGTCAAAGCCGTCGATGTACACCTTGACGTCAGATGCAGTCTTCTTCGAGTTCCGGGTTCGTCGGGGCGTCGTATCTCTGCTTGTACGTGTTGACGGTCGGGCACTGTGCATCGTTGTTGTCGTCGTCTTCTCGACGGACGTCTCGGCCATGTTGGGTACGCGTCGCGCCGTGTAGCTGTCGTCGTGTTCAGGAGTCTCGTCAGGGCTGGGTCGGGTCGTCGGGATGAGGGTATGTCGTGAATCACTGTCTTCGGTGCGTCCTTGCGTCGTTGGAGGGTTTCCAGTATTTCGCCGTAGAGCAACTTCACCTCCAGAAGTTGCTGCTTTTAGTTTCCCCCGCGTGGGCTGGGGGACCTTCCACGTGCGAAATCAGCATTGCTACGGCGGTTAGGCGACTGGTATGGGTAGGGCGATGGCGATCGGTGTGAGCGGGCTGGTCCTCGGTTGGTGTTGGACAGGTATTCGTCGATCTCAGTAGGGCGCTTGCCGGGTCGGGGGCGTGGGGCGTCGACGGAGAAACCACGCAGTCCGAGTCTCCTGTACGGGCAGCGACGATAGATGTGATCGGCCTCCCCGCAATGGTAGCACAGCGGACGATGATCTGGTGTTCGCCAAACGTCAGTCTTCCTCGGCGTCTGGGTTTGGGCTATGTACGGCGGTACGGTCGACGGCGGCGAGAGTGGGGACGGCGGCGAGAGTGGACGGCGGTACGGTGGGGCTTCTTGTAGACGGGTTGGAGCAGGGCGGGGTCGACGAACAGCCGCAGAATAGGTCATCGCCTGTGGCTCGCGGGGTGCCTCGGATGGCATAGAAGTGCCCAAAGCGTGTTGAACCTCTGCGCGGGTGACGTCAGTAAGGGAAGCCACTTGAGGTTGTGGTGTCGTCGGAAAAAGCTTCCGAAGCTCCTCCCTGACCACTGCTCGGATGGTCTCACGCAGTGTGTCGGAGCTTGTAGCCCCGGCACCGATCGTCTCGGAAACCATCACGTTAACCGGGCGATCGTACTGCCTCGTTCGAGCTTCCAGCGTCTTCTCCATCGCGGCCGCCTCAGACGCGAATTCGGCCACCGTCTTGGGAGGATTGCGGACAAGGCAAGCAAAAAGCTCCTGCTTTACCCCTCGCATGAGAAACCTTAGTTTCTTTTCTTCTGTCATCTCCGGATCCGCACGTCGAAACAACCTCTTTATCTCCTCAACAAAGATCACTACCCCTTCGTTGGGGTGCTGCGTTCGAGTTTCGAGTAAAAGCGCTGCGCGTTCTTTTCTGACCACGGTAGTGAAGGTCTTAGTGAACTCGCTTTTGAACTGAGCCCAGTTTGTCAAGGAGCTCTCGTGGTTCTCGAACCAAGTGCGAGCCGAATCTTCCAAGTAAAAGAAAACGTGCCGGAACGTTTCTGCGTCGTCCCACCTGTTGAATTTCCGGACGCGCTCCAGTTTTTCCAACCATTCTTCTGGGTCTTCTGCGGGGGCTCCTCGGAATGATGGCGGTTCCCGTGGCTGCTGCAGAAGGACAGGAGGATTGGCTTGGTTGAGCATGGTGCAGGTTGCGACGTCTTTCTTCTTCGTCTTCTCCGGTAGTAGACCGAACTCGGATGGTAAATCTTGCACGCGGAGGCTGGCTCTTGTTGGACTGGCTTGGCGGCTTCCAGAGGTTGTAGTGGGCATGAAGGGTGCGTACCCAGCATCTACACCAGATGTCACGAAGACAAGGACGAAGCAGTTGTCTTGAATGAGAAATACGTTTATTGGAGCGAACTTGTGCTCCCCTAACAACTCAAAAGAATACAGAGGCGGCGAAGCAGCGGTCAACAAAGTGACTTGCACAGGCGAGTGTCGTCGAAACGAATGCCCCGGCGTCCGCACTGCAGGCTTTTTATCTTTCGGCGCGCGTGGTTCTCGAAACGTCGATTCGCATCGAGAACATAGTAGATCCAAGAAGATTATTCTGGGCTGTTCACGTTAGATCGGAATGCTCTCCCTATCACAACAGATAACACATGCGGCACAGAAAGAAAGAATGGAACACGCGCTTCCCTTGGCGCAGAGATAACGCAGACCGGCGCAGCCGGGCGGTAAAAGCAAAACACAAATAAACAAACCCAATGTATGGTTCGCGGCAATATCCACCCCGACTCTCTACCAGGCAAGTTCGGGAACGGGACGAATAAAAATTGGCTCACTTTCTTGTGTATACGCTTGCGTCTGACACACTGCGCATTTCCTGGTGAGATTATCAATGACGGTCCTGAGGCCTGGCCAAAAACTAAGCGTCGGGCACGCGCCTTGCATTTTTTTGTTCCCAAATTGCCGTGCTGAATTCTGCGCAAAACTTCGGCGGGCATACTGACTGGGATAACAACCTTGCATCCCTTCAAAAGCACGCCATAACTGTCGCCAGCTCCTTTGCAAACGTTTTTAGCTGGCCTGTAACGGGTTTGCTGGTGTGAGGACTTTTGATGACATTTTTCTACTAGCGGTCCTCGCTTGTTACCTGTATCATGTTGCGCCACGTTGCCTCGCTTGCAATTGCTGAAATGCTACATACAGCATAAACTTAGACGTCCTGCTCAGCGCCGTCCTTTTGGGGCAGGCCAAGGGGCACCCATGACAGCATATCAGCCAATAGCAAAGATTTTCTGGGCACAAACTGCAGGGTGAAATCGTATTTGAGTAGACGAAGAAAGAAGCGGTAAGGCCTAAGTGGGCGCCATGGCGCCCCGAAGTGCCGCCACCACAAAGGGCCACCACCAGTGGGCGCTGGGAGTCTTCGTCCTAGCGGCACAGAGCCTCCGTCAAGTGGTCAGGGGAAGTTATGGGTGGGTGGGGGTCAGAGGGGCAGGCCCACATGTGTTGTTGCACTGTGGATTTAGCGCCACAATGTGGGCAGAGCGGGGAGGGGTAGGCGGATGGGTAAATGTGATGAAGGAGGGCTCGGTTGGGGAGCGATTCCGTTTGGAGGAGACACCACAGGTGTTCCTATAAGGGGGTAGGGATGTGTGAGCGGTGGGCAGCGTGTTGCGAGAGAGGCGATACTAATCTGTAACCTTCCTGAAAGCGGTGAGGGAGTCCCTGGCGGAGTAACTTCCTTGACGGAAAGTGGTCTCGTCAGGCGCACGGGTGGCGAGGGCTCGTCCGCCTTATGAGCCCACTTCGCGCCTTCTAGTCCCGTGTGGGCCGGTAGCCAGAGTTGCGCCGTAGGATGCTGGGGGGCTGAATTTTGAAGCGGAATTCTGGGGGCCAGCGTGGGGATACTGCAGCTAGCAAACTGGTTGATGGCCGTTTTTGAGTGAGATAATATTACATCAGGGGGAAGCCAGGGCTATGGCCACCTCTTCCGCAACAAGTGCGGTTGTGGTGGGAATAGCGAGAGACGTGAGAGTAGTAGTGTCGGCGAGGAGACGACAGCTGTAGTGAAGGCCGGTTTGTGCCTGTGTGCTGCAGCCTCTACGTAGAAGATGTTTGGCGAGGGGGGTAAATTGGAAACGAGGGCACGCGCTCGAGCAGCTCGTCGGGCAGTATGATGAGTAGTGTTCATATTACGGGGGAAGGCCGGATTGTTATGTTATCTCTATAATAAGGTGGAATGCGAGCCGTGGGGGTTCATGTAACAGGAGTATGTATTTGTGCCTCCCCTAACAAGAGTTGGCAAGGTGTGTGTTTAGCCAGGCGATATATCTGGCCCGTACGGTGCGCTTCAATTATTTCGTCCAAGGAGTTGTAGGTGCCGGTGGCCCATACTTTGGCAGTGGATGCATGAGGAGGCAAGCCGAGAGCAGCCCTCTAGGCCTAACGGATGAGTCCGTCTACTTTGGTGACTTCCGTGGTAGAAAGACACAGATATGGGAGGGAGTAGGTAATGCGGCTCAGTAGAAATGCCTGGATAACTCGGCAGCGGTCCTTCTCCGTCGGACCGTAGCCCCTAGCATTTATGCGCCTCAGGAGGCTTATGATTTCGGTTACGTGTGACGAAAGTGTGTAGGACCGATGTCTTTCGGAGATTGGATTAGATGACTTTGCCGAGTGTTTTTATGCGATTCACAGTTGGTATGGGGGCATTATCCAGATATACATGCACGCTGCCCTATTGAAAATGTGGAGTTGATGGAATCCATCAAACATCAACATGGTGGATTATGGTAATGGCATTAATGATGGCATGACGGCAGATGACTGTATGCTGGGAGGGTGATGGATGACGGCAGATGACTGCATGCTGGCAGGGTGATGGATGACGGCATGCTGGTAGACGTCGGTACGGCGGTAGCTGACGGCAATTGTAGCGTCGATGCTGGGAGGTTAAGTGACGGTATGACGGCAGATATGCGAAATTGCACAAAAATGATGACGACATGAAAAGGAAAGGTGCTATGCAATGCTAATTAAAAACTGGTTTCACTTCTTGTGAATAAATTTATAAAATCAGATTTGCAGCAAATACGTAAGATTGCGTATGCGTTTTCCTCTGTCCATTCATGTCGTGATCATTTTTCTGGTATCCTGCTACAATGCTCTGAAAACTTATTAACCATTTTATGAGAGCTTAGAGGTGTGTGCTGGGGTGCTTAAAAATATTACACAAAACAAACGTGGTTTTAACGTTGAATATATTATCATTAAATATCAAATATGGTGACTATCTTCGAACAGTTGGGCAGCTGAAAAGAAAGAAAAACTTAGTTACACACTAAAGCTTGTACAATCCAGATAAACTCAAAACAAATGTGTTTTCACATTTCACATACCTCCTTAAACCTTCTGAGATGGTCACTCCGATGTGGTCCCTTGCTTCTGCCATTCCTCTTTGCCATCAAAATCGAAAGCCTGCAGAAAAAGAACATTGTCACCAAATTAGGTGGAACCCACCCTGCTAGGACTCCCTTCAGGTCATGGAAGGGTGCTCTTGACTGGCACTGCTCTAAAAGCCACCGCATGGTGGCAATGCCTTTCCCGGGAAAGGATTTTAGTAAGATGCAAGCGTGCATGCAAGCAAGCGATAATTTCAAGAGAACATGCGTTAGCAGCAGGTGGGAAAGAAGCACAACACCCTCGTCTAGAAGAATTGTACGCTCAAAGTGCAGCCAGCGAATACCAGGCGCAAGAAAATGTACTTTCAGGCGAGTGTATTGAAGATTAGGAACACGGTAAATTGAAAGGTGAAGAATGCCAGATGACAATTAACCTGGCTGGATGCATTGAAGCGACAAAAAGAAACGCACACACTCTTGAGATGAAAGTGCAGACTAAACGAACGCTTGCAAAAACTTCAGCAAACTTGTGATGAATTTAGAGAAAGTTCAATACTATGAGGACAACCGAGCTGTGCAAGCACTAAAGACCTTTTCGGAAGCCGCACAAGAAGGAGAACGGGTGTGCCAAATTTGCCATGGAACAGATTATCAATAGTGATAACGCGCGCTGACTAGGCAGGAACCCACGTTGCGGAAAAGTGTTGTGGGAGGCGACTTCTTGTAAAGGATACGAGCATGTGAGGGGCAAAAAACTGCTGAAGCTGCCGTGTCAAAGCACACTAAAAATCTTGTCGGACCTTCTGCAAGAGACCCGAGTAACAAACCTAATAAAGGAACGGCTTCAAGTGGAGGGACAACGCTTGCGGTCACTAAAAGAACCATACTGCAGCCTGATTACTGACGAAATGTCAATGCAGGAAAAAATAATATCTGGCTGCCAAGTCGACAAATTTTCGGCCTTGATATAAGCTGTGAACCTTGAACCGGCGGTGCCACTGAAATAGCCTGCAGGCTCCTTTGGTTTGTCCTGCGGGGGCTTTCCATGGCTGACGTTACCCCCTTAGGGTATTTTTTTACCGGGAACATGAAACATGACCGGCTCCATAACCTGAATTTTAGTGTGCTGAACTCTGTAAGAGGTGGGGTTCTTCATTATCCGTATTGTCACAGACAGCCACCAGACAAACAGCACCATGTTTCTAGGCATGTCGGTTGAAAACACACTACAGCATGTTTTGCTACATCCAGCGCGGCAAAATGACCCATCGTTCCTTTTATTTGACCAAGCCACCTCATTAAGAACCTTAGAACAAATTTTCTAGAGAGAGAGAGAGAGAGAGAAGGATGTTTGATGGAATGTAGAAAGTTAGGGAATGTTTTGTTCTCGAGGCCCTCTTTAAGATCCAACAAAAGTTGTCAATTGTGAACCCAGTTTGGCTCCTAAGCTGATCGCACATTGAGTCGAACCTGGAAAAAATTAAGCTGTCCCATGCCACCTTGATATTTTCGCCTGTCGTCATCAGCATGCCCCAAAGTTCCTTCAGAGAAAGCCCAAAGGTCACGGACACGCTACAGAATCGAAAATTCCAGTAAAACAAGCTGAACAGTGCAATGCCATGTTAAGGACCATGCACCTACTCCACGTAAATATGTCATTGCAGCCTGTTCAGCAAGGTGTCTCAAGTGAAGCATGACAAAGCGCAATAACACTACAGCCGAACCAAGAACTGCTAGTGCGGATGGCTGATTGTGTGGCTGCTTTCCGAATTGACGCCACCGCATCACCGATAGCGTGCACCACAGGCGACGCGGCGGAGGGAAAGAGAGCTATCGTTCTCACAGGCGGAGAGGAGCATTCGGCGGGCTGCACCAAAAGGGGGATATCAAGCGGCTGTGTCACTTCTAATGTTGCATCATGTGCATCCTAGTTCTCTTTTTTACTAAGAACTCTCACCTTCGTGCTTGTGTTTCAGCAGTCCAATGTACAATGGCAGCAAAGGTTCATGTTAAACAATACATAAAGACGTTAAACACAATACATCCAAATTCACTTATTCCAAACTCAAAGAGCAATGAATTGCTGAAATGAAGAAGCCGACATGTATATATATACAGTGCTATTTAAAGACCAAAGCACTGCACTTTCGGTCAAATTAGGCAAGTTCTGGTAACTGAATTTCACAGTGCACGTCATAGCATTGCACTACAATTGTATAGAACTAGGTGCTAACCTATTGTAACCAACCTGAAAAATAGCCAGTGACATCTGATGAGAGGTCCATCCAGATCACCAAGTAGGGCATGCCAGCTCATCTCCACTGCAAGGTGTAACAGTCAGTAGCCTGCAAGATAGAATTGAGCGGCAAACAACAAGCAAGTTGCATTAGCCTTAATCCTTCAAAGTTCTAAATGCGATATTAAGGTGTCGCGCAAGGTGTTCTTCGCACTCCAAGCGAGAACATAAGCACGTTAAAATACCACATTAACTGGATGTAAAGATGGCCGAAGTGACTGTCACAGCATAGTGACAATGTGAACGACCAAGTTTCTAACTCAATTCTCTCTTTGGAAGAAGATGCCGTTCATTATGACCAGTTCATGTATGCGTAAAAAGGTGCCGAGATGAGCTTTCTCATTGCTACGGCAAATTGCCTCCTCGATTCTGTGACAAAGTGCAGACCTACATGATGATAACGTTGCCTTAACAATTAGGAAGTGCCTAGCGTTCCGTCCAGACGGAATGCTAAAAACTGCTAAAGTTTCGTCCAGACTGAAAGCCAAATCAAAACCAGTGATCAGCCGCCATTTCTCATTCTGGGATTTGGTGTAGTGGTTCCGCGGCTGACTACGGACGTTGTAGTCCCTGGTTCGATTATCGCACCGTTTTTTTTTGTGTGTGTGTGTGGCCTCGGTTAGCATTTTGTAATAGCAAAACTTCACGCCCGCTTTAAAATTCACGCGATGAGAGCAGTCGGCCTTGGTTTTTTACTCAGCGGCCGAGCCGCTCCCGCTCACTGGAGCCAAGGCCGACGCAGCCATCGCCAGTTACGCCCGATCTCCTCTAATTATTACCAGTGATTAATTTATAACAGTGACTCTGGCTAGTCAGTGAGCTGAAGCGGTTTGGCCGGTTAGGTAAAAATCAAGACCGACTGCTCTCGCTGAAACATTGTGAAGCGGGCGTCGGGTGGCGGCTTGGAGATACGTCCAGACTGAGCTAGGGTTAGTCCGATCATCTCTAATTATTAATAATTATCAGTGATTCTGGCTAGTCAGTGAGCGGTAGCGGTTTGGCCGGATGGGTAAAAATCAAGAGAGACTGGTCTCAACGCGAGTTGTGTTTCCTCTGGACGGAACTTTAGTGACAGTTGCCGTTCCGTCAAGACGGAACGCTAGACACAGCCTAACGATGCTGCCAAAGGAGGTTGGAAAGGCTGTGATGAACAGCTGAACAAAAATACAAGTGAAGCAATTTTTTTTTGTTTCTGAAGGCTCTTCTAGGTGATTGCAGGTTAAAGGTGTTGTGCCACCAAATTTGTTGCTTGTGCATTCTTTGTTGCAAACGTTTCATAATTCGTTAGAAAGCATGATACGTGCTCTCACATGCACATATTCTGAGTAAAAATTTATTATCGCACAATTCATGTGAACAGGATTCGGTTTCGGTTTCTGGGCGCCGATCCAAGCTGTGGCGTCACAGTGTTGCGAGCAGGCTCTGCAACGTGTGTTTACCATGCGGCGCTGCGGTACGTTGCGACTTTACTGCGCCGTCTGCTCCCCCACATACGTGCTTCACCACGCAAGTAAACACGCCGACTCGTCACGTCAAGCCGCGGCAGCTCCGACACGGATTCTTTGTCTGCATCCTCGGATGCAGACAAATGAAAACCATGGATATGCAAACCATAAAAAGGCTAAAAAAACGCTAAAAAAAGCCCCCGCCGCGAATCGAACCCGCAACGTTGGCCGGGCGGGCGCAACGCGAGAGACCACTGAGCCAGCGAACAAACGGTTTCAGATCGCGATATAGCCGGGGTACTACATGGAGGCCCATCCTTGGAGTCGTACGTCGGTGTTTACTAGCTAGTTTACACAATTCCTGGCTTGTAAACTCAAATGTCTTAAATAGCGCTTGCCCAGCAAGGTTCCGCGAAGCCCCCGGGACAGCTTATCGCCATCAACTCTGCTCTTGCTCTTCTGCGAAAGCGCTCGAAAAAATAAGTGTGCCCGGCTGCGACTGCGATTTTGCACTGAAGGGATAGTGCTTGCCGTACTTTGGTTTTACGTTTTACGTTAAAAACCTTTGCCGATACTGATCTCTTATTACCCAAATTACTCTACGTAACTGTTCTTCTGCACGAAACTGACCTTATATTTTCTACAGGCGAGCCGATCGCACACGCACTCCGGGGTAGCGGCGTCTCCGAAGAGCACGGCCGAAGCGTCGAACGCCAAAATACGGATCGCATTAGCGCTAGTGTTGAGTTGTATGGGCTTCATGGAACTTACTGAGTTTATTACCCTCCAGAAACTAACAAAACAGAGCCGCGTTCATTACGGCACGAATGTTGTCGGGGCGCAGTTTTCGCTTCTCGGTCGATTCCCGACGACTCGTCGTGCGACCAGTCAGGCGACCGGTTTTGTTGACGTCTTCGGTCGGCGAGTCAGTCCCACTGCGGCGACTTTCCATCGGCTGATGTGTTTGTGTCGCCGTCGGCGTAGTGTGACAACGCGGCCTGGCAATTCGGAGTTGGCCGATGTTTTGGCGACTCGTCGGCGTCGCGTCGTCCTCGTATCGGCATAGTGTGTCGATACGACCAAGCGACCAAAAAAACTGTGGTAACTGGAGTTCGCGTTGACATCGCTCTAGTCGATAACGTTATATGACGTCACAAACTTTGCTATGCTGGCAATTCACTGACGTCATGGTTAGTGGCGCTAGCGATGGGTCCCGATTTCCAGAAGAGGATTTAGGCAATTTTTGGAAGCGAATTAAAATATATATTAAGCGCTTGCTGTACCCAGCACTTCGTGTTGAGGGTTGTTGCATGCAGAGGAAGCCTACAGCAGGCTTTTTACAGAGTTAAAATTTGGTGGCACAACACCTTTAAATCAGGTTCAATTCTCCTTCCCACGCAGTGCTTGAAGCCCACATGATGTGTCGGTGCATGTTTTCAACTGGTACCGTCAATATCATGGCAACAATTTTTTTCCTTCAAAACATGAATCTAACTAGTCCTTAATAATGGCTGCAATGTCTTAGGGAAGCATAGGGAACGAGATTTAAGGTTGTGCTCACATAGACATCAAACCCATTGAAACGATTTTCAAAAATTTGAAACATGACAATAATGCATTACTACCAATAATGACAATAGCCAGTGCTTAAAAAATTATTGCGACGAGAAAGAGGTGATCCTCTTCTGAAAAATTAAAAAAAACTTTCAGGGTAATATAACCATCTAGAAAAGGCTGTTCTCCCATCTATTCTCTAGCGGTATATTTTCTAGAACTAAGTTTATTAACATCAAGTCATGTGTTTTTAACAAAGAGTGTATTCTTTGCTGTGCAATTATGTACACAAGCTACTAGAAAGAAACCTTCGGCCTTAACCAGCACAGAGGAGACCCACTTTTTTTTTTGAAGCATTTGCTCTTGTGCGGGGTGCACTCATCCACAGAATGAGAGCCCAATACAAAACCTAACTGAGCAACACGCGAGGCCGCGAATTATTCGGAGACGGTAGTGAATGTTGCAGTGCTTAAACGCTCCCCATGCGCGGCCAGCATTGCTTATGCCTCTGCACCAGAGGCACGATACGCATGTAGTTTCGACGTGGTAGCAAAGTCGGGTTGAATGAACGTTTTTGGTACTACTGATACACATGCACAAACATATATGCGATTATCGAACGATTGGAACACTCAAACATTCACTGCACATGCGGGGCTTGCGAGTGTGACGCCAATTTCAGCCATCGTACCCTCAATCTGAACGCAGAGAGCCTTGTTTGTACTAGTGCACTTTACTGGGTGACCGCTTTAAAAAATGACAATCCCTGCAGTGTAGTGTAGACTGCTATGTGCCTCGGCTAAAAGTTACCTAAAGCGTACCACTCCAGTCCAGGTACGAAAAATAATGCGAAGAAGTACAATATTGCAATTCCTTAAAAAGAACTACCCACAAATAAAAAAAAAACCTTGCGAACTCAACCTGGAGCGGTCGACCGCGCGTATTGGCGATCGGTTGTTGCGAGCAACAAACCGTTTAGCCAACGTAGCAGTATGATCCTACTTCGCTCAACAATAAGCCTACAAACGGCACAAACATAGTGCTCTTCGATTTACAGACTCGAATTTACCGCGGACATTCCGCGGGAGTCCGAGGATTCCCCGAAGCCACAAGGATACACAAGAAAATCGAATGCCTGACTGCTTTCAGGGAATCGGCGGTGAGTCCGGGACTGTAAATCGAACAGCCCTACTGTTGCTACTCCCGCACGCAACATCCGCGGTCGAAAGGCAGATCTACGTAACGACGTAACCCCCAAAATCAGTCGCTGTCAAAAAACATTAGGACTAACCGAGGACGCAGACGTCTAACACGGAACGGAAGAGCCCTGCCATGTTAAATACACAAATAAAGTGCGAAAAGTTGTCTAGTCACTTACCTTAAATCACAGGAGGCATATCTTCGTCGAAACAATAATCCAATGTCTTCAAAACAATCACAACAAAGCCACTCGACAAGCGCTAACAACTCCAACGACTCGGCGGCCAGGGAGAAGGGAATGCGACGGCGTGATGGCGTTGCGATGTTGCTGGATGGAGCAGTGGAGTACTGAGGCCGGGGTTTCGGTTTCGGCTGTGCCTTTGTTTTTTCGTAACGCAGTTCATACAAGGCGCGAAGTAAACAAAATGCGTCGAAAGAAATTCTGGCTTGAACATAGACCCATAAAGCAATGTAAATAGAAAGATCAGGTTGCCATACCCAGCAAAAAGTTGAGTTTGTTGGCCTATCCTGTATATGAGCAATTAAGTTGTGGAATAAACCTCCGACATCATTTGGAGGAAATTCACTTTTGGTTAAAAGCTACCAAAAACAGGCACATTTTCTGTTTAAAAAAAATCATATCGTGCTGTCGGAGAAAAAAAAAACACACCAACGGAGGATCGAACCACCAACCTTTGCAACAAAAAGCGAGCGCGTTACCACTGCCCCACCGCCACAAACGGAAGGGGCGCCCCAACAAGCGGCATTTATTTGGTTTCCTAAACTGAATCGCCAATGAATGCACAAATATTGTGAGTTATGTTTACTGCTTCTTGTATATAACCCATTCCGGCAGTCATACCGCTTCTTGGGCACGCAACGGTCTCCAACACGAGGCTCACCTTGAGCCGTGTAGCCAGCAATCTCAACCTAAAGAGATATCGCACATCCCCGTTCTCCCCGACGATTGCCAACGTAGCTATGAGTGAAATGGCGTGCGCGCCCGGAATGAAAATTATGCTGTGTAATAATACCGTGGTTGGATCTGTCTCAAGGCAGCTGAATACAACTAAGGCGGATCGGCGAAGCGCTAGACCCCTAGTCTTCCGCGTACAATTTAAGCCATGCCACGGACGGTTCTGTGTGCGGGCTCAGCACAGCGAAAATGAATACGTACGGTTTGACCCTGTCGCAGCGAAAAAAAGCTGCCCATGTTTTCAACGTAAGGGTCGGCACTGCCCCCCTTACACCAAAAACGGCGAATAAAGGGCATACAGTTTCATACCAGCCCTTCAAGTTCTGGCTTAAAAACAAGAAGCACTAATCAAAGTAGCTTTTCTCTAATATGCCCAGTTTTCTTTTTTTCTCGATATTCCCAATGCCACCTCTATGTTTCTGTTATTATATCAGTCCTTCGCTATCGAATGAAGTTTGGCTTGCTGCCAGCATTCGTTCGGAAAATGCTTTTGCAGTCAAGCTTGCCGTCACGCCAGCATCCGCCGTCATTGCGAACACCTTTTCAAAAAGGCTGTGTCTAGCGTTCCGTCCAGACGGAACGATATACAAGTGCTAAAGTTCCGTCCAGACGGAACGGAGCTCTGCGGGTTATCCTTCTGTCCAGACGGAATACAAATGAGAGATTAGCGTTCAGTCCAGACGGAGCCGGCGTGAAATTTGTACAGTTCCGTCCAGACGAAAGCAAAACCGGCTGATTAGACGCCACGTTCACTCTTCAGATTTGGTGTGGAGAGTGCGCCTCCGACAATGGCACTCTTATACTGGGTTCGATTCCTCGCGGACATGATTTATTTTTTATTTTTTTATTTTTATTTTTTGCGCGGTTGTGCCAGCGTTTAGTAACAGCTAACTTCGAGAGCAGTCGGTCTTGAGTTTGCACTCAACCGGCCGCTCCGCTACATATAGAGCCAAGACCGACATATCCATCGCCAGAGTTCCGATCATCTGTAGTTCCTAATGTTGATCACTATTTAACGGTTATTCTGGCTAGTCAATGAGCGGAAGCGGTTCATTCGGCTGGGTTATCGATTGATTGTAGGGTTTAACGCGCCGACGCAACGCAGGCGATGAGGCGCGCCGTAGTGGAGGGCTCCAGATTAATTTTGACCACCTGGGGATCTTTAACGTGCGCCGAAATCTCGTACACACGGGTGTTTTTGCTTTTCGCCTCCATCAGAAAAGCGGCCGCCGCGGCCGGGAATCGAACCCGCGACCTCGTCCTCAGCAGCGCAACCCCTTAGCCACTGAGCCACCGCAGCGGGTGGCTGGGTAAATACCAAGAAAGATTGCTCTCGCTGCTTGTTGTGAAGCGGGCGTGCTTGAGGTAGCGGCTTGGAGTTCCGTTTGACAGAGTTAGAGTTTGTATGGTGACTCGGTGGAAGTAACCCCAGTTACGTCTAACCGTGGTTACTAAACCTTAACCGCGGTTATCGCAAACTGCGGTTTTCGCTGTTACACGCGAAATTTTAAGTGTGGTTACCGCGGTCACTTGGTTGTGAGCGTAACAAAAACAAATTAACACACTTTTAACTTCACAATAAAAACAAAATGGAAGCAGTGTAGACAAAAGGAAATATCGTTAAAACAGTCGCTTAAGACCCAAACGCAACGCACTCGCGCGCGGCGAGATTTAGGAGAGGGGCTTCCACAACAGCTCGCAACCGGCTTGGTTTTCTCGCGTTTGCTCGGTGTTGGGAACTTTAGGCTTAGCATCGCCGTGGATGTGTGACTTCCGGTCCGTGGCTATCTCTACAACTGCGAATTACAATCCATAGCACAATTTTTCAGCACACTAACATCCACTTTCTCGCGCGTGGAAGTTCTTTTCCGCGATCAGATTGATTTCGAAGAGCGGCGACAAGCTGTTGCTGTCGTGGTCTGTGCCGGTTCGAGCCGGTTTCAGTGCCGTGCAATCAGGCACGCCGGCATGTTTGCAGGCAGGGGCGACGTGCGCGCCGATCGTTTCCGAGCGCTGAAAACGCATCATGATTGCCTGCTTTGGCGAACGACGTGCAGAATTGACAAATTTGGCACGGCTTTTGTCGTAGTTAATTGGGTGGATCGGGAAACGAGCCGCTGCTGTCTGGCAGTCGCGCTGACGGCGAGAGCGACGCAAAGAACGCAAGCGCCTCTTGGGGGCAGCTTTGGGGCGCCCGCTATTTGAGAACCTTCGTCTCCTCCGAACGCCAGGTGCTTTTTTTATTTTTTTACCTCCGCTGATGCGCCGCAACGTGCGTCCCAACTGACTTGTGCTATTTTGAGCACTGTGGCTGCGGAAACTGCGGTTAGCGTGACCGAACTGAGCTGGCCGAGCGCAGTGTGCATTAACCACGGTTAAACGGGTAACCGCAGTTTCGTTTGTCGTGTAACGCAGCAAACTTCGGTTTGCTTAACCGTGGTGAACTGTGCCCGTGTAACTAGGGTATTAGCCCGATCGCCTTTGTTAATTTTTACCCAACCGGTCAAACCGCTTCCGCTCATTGACTAGCCAGGGTCACATTTGATTTATAATCACTCTCAATGAGATGATCGGCCGTCAAACGAACCGCCAAGCTCGACCACGCCCGTTTCACAACGAGCAGCGCGACCAGTCTTTCTTGATATTTACCCAGCCGAAGGACCCCATTCCGCTCATTGACTAGCAAGAATAACCATTAATTAGTGATCACCATTATGAACTACAGATGATCGGAACTCTGGCGATGGATATGTCGGTCTGGGCTCCATATGTAGCGGAGCGACCAGTTGAGTGCAAAATCAAGACCGACTGCTCTCGAAGTTAGCTGTTACTAAACGCTGGCACAACCGCGCAAAAAATAAAAATAAAAAATAAAGCATGTCCGCGGGGAATCGAACCCAGTACAAGAGTGCCATTGTCGGAGGCGCACTCTCCACACCAAATCTGAAGAGTGAGCATGGCGTCTAATCAGCCGGTTTTGCTTTCGTCTGGACGGAACTGTACAAATTTCACGGCGGCTCCGTCTGGACGGAACGCTAAGCTCTCATTTGTATTCCGTCTGGACGGAAGGATAACCCACAGAGCTCCGTTCCGTCTGGACGGAACTTTAGCACTTGTATATCGTTTCGTCTGGACGGAACGCTAGACAGCCTTTCAAAAAGGCAGCTTTTTATTTTCTCGTAATGGTCAATGCCACCGCTTTGTTTCTGTTATTACAAGCGCTTCGCTCTCGTATAAATTTTGGCTTTCTGCCGTCATTCATTCACAAAATGCATTTCCATCATCAATTCAGCAGTCAAGCTTGCCGTCACGCCAACATCTGCCGCCATTGCGCCGCAAGCATGAAGGGAGGTGGTGGAAGACAATGGAAGGTGCTGGCAGACATGCCACCATGCCTGCCAGCACCTTCCAGCGTCCCCTTCCAGCAGCCTACATTACAGTTTCTTACGTACATCAAGCTTTCCAAGGCGACCATCAAACGCAATCAACCTTTCCAGCAATGAATCTTGATGGTTGGTTGATGAAATTTTCAACAGGGTGGGTGCTGTTTTAAGGGTGGTGGCGTGTGGCGATAGCATGAGGGGTCGGATTGTGATGGCGAGCATGTTAAACCTGCTTCCTGGGCTGCCTGTTGTACCGCTGAGACTCCAACTTGAAGTGTTGTTTCTATATCCGTGTCGCTGCCCCCAGTTACCCAAAGGATGATGCTATGAGCGTACATACTATAGCATAGCCGAGGGATATTGTCCAGGATGGGTGGAAGAAGGGAGACACCGAGAATAAAGAGGAGGGGCGAGAGGACTGCACTTTGTCGAGTGCCGATGGACGGGAGTTCGTAGGCGGGGGATTGGAGGTCACTGTATTTGTAGCGTGCCGTGCGATTTGAGAGCAATGCTTTTACATAATATGTACGCTACCCGGGAGATATTCTGACAAGGCCTGAAAATATGGCTTGATGAGTTACCTGCTTAAATGCTTTTTGTACGTCTAGGGCTAAGATGGCCGAATAGTCGTGTTTGGGCGGTTGCTGGAGGATATCCGTGTACAGGCGCAGGTGTACCTCATTACCCGCAAGGCCTGTACGGAATCCATACATGTGTGGCGAAAGTAAATCTTTGCCCTTAATGTAGTTATTGCATCGGGCAAGTACTATCTGTTCCATCAGTTTTCCTAAGCAGGAAGTTAGCGATATAGGTCGAAGGTTAATGTGCGAGAGGGGTTTCCCTGGCTTAGGAATGAGAGTGACCTCGGCGGGAGTAAACTGGGTGCGGGAGGGTTCCTGCTTCCCAGTAAGCGTTGAACAGATCGGTGAGATATTTTATTGAAGGATCATTTAAATTGAGGAGCATTTTATTGGTAATGCGGTCACCACCGGGAGCTACTGCAGTCGGAGGTCATGTAGGACTGCTCTCACTTCTGTTTCAAGGACTGGCAGATCAAGGGGTTCGTTAGGGGGGCCGGTGTATTGATGCAGTGGCTCATATGAGCCTCCTGGGACGTACTGCTCGGTTAGTGCATGGGGCCAGGTGTGAATGGAGTCGGTTAATGGGCGGGGTAGTTCCGTTACACGAGTAGATTGGAGAGTTCGAGAGGAAGGGGGATTCATCAGGTGTCTTAGGAGAGCCCACGTGCGCTTCATGCTGAGGCCATTTCTGATGTTATCGCATACAGTGTCCCAGGCTGTCTGCACGAGTGTTTGGGAGTGGGTTTCCATGGCCTTTACGAGGCTGACAATGCGGGTTTGAGTCGCCTGTTATAACGTTGCTTACGCCAACGACGTCTAAGGCTGCCAAGAGCTTCCCACATGTCGTGCAGTCTCGCGTCTAAATGGGGAGATGGTATGGCTGGGTCTAGGGGATGTTGGTACGTGTGAAACTCATGGAGAAGTTGTTGTGTCCACTGTGCTAGGGATGGAAGTGTTGTGTCATTGGAATTAGCAGAAGCACAAAATTCTCGGACGACAGCCCAATCAGTTATATGAGTTTGGAGTTTCCGCGGGGGGTTAGGGGTTTGGTTGGACAATTGCAACTGTTAAATGCGGTGATCACTGCCGAGTGTGTGGTCTAGACGGCGCCAGGTGGTTGGCCCAGTGTGATAGGTGATCGTCAGGTCCGGTGTAGTGTCTCTTTGGACGCTATTTCGTTCTCGCGTTGGCTGATCTGGAGGTGTCTGTAGAGTGAAAGGCTAAGTTTAGAGGAGCTCCCAGATGTGCCTTCCTTTCTTAGTATCACGTGGTTTGCCCAAGGCCGTGTGGGGAGCATTGAAGTCCCTAGTTATATTGAGGCGGAACTGCGCAGCATGGGCTTTGGTTGCTACAAAGAGGGGTTTGAAGTTGTGGTGATGTTCGGAGGGTTTACTGTAGATGTTGAGTATGTAAATTGGTGGTAGAGTGCTGTTGGCGGGGAAGATAGTTAAGAAGTCGTGAGGGCTAGGGCTGTCAGCAAGGCTGCCCCGTTGTGCTGAAATGTTGCGCTGTACGAGAATGACTGTGTCGTTGGTATCTTTCCAAGTGGTATACCCACGACACTTTACTGGACCGGCGGGGTCTTGTATGGTGATGATGTGTGGTTGTTCGTTTTGGGACTCGAGGAGGCATTCCAGGGGGGCTCTCTTTCTGACGAAACCACGATGTTCCACTGCCAAACCAAAACCCCTTTAAGGCAAGCCATTATCAGTTATGTCGAAAGTAGGAGCAGTGGGAGGAGGAGGGGCATTCGTCTCTGCAGCTGTTGCACGGAAGTGCATAAACACCTCTTGTTATATGGATTCCACATGAGATTGCATTGTAGCTTCGCTCTGCAAGAGGTTTTGGATAAGTTCAGCTTGCTCTATATGAAGCTGCTCGAGACGCGTGAGCCTCTTTACCCAGGGAGTCGTATTTGCAGCGTGCTCAGGTGGGGATTGGGTCTTTCGCTTTGGAGGGGGTTCTGCATTGGGCTGAGGAGTGCAAAGTTAGGCCAGGATTTGTCGTAGGAAGGCATTTTCAGCTTTCATTGCCGTGATCTCGGCGCGCATGGCTTGCGTTTCTTGCAGTACAGCAGGGGGAAGTTGGGAGGCGGGCGCTGATAGGGTGGGGTGTTCTTGAGTGACCACTGGATCGAATGCCCTTGGGCCGCTCACCTGTGAGAGGTCGGCTGGCTGGCGAGAGGGTCCTGGCTGATGCATCCTAGGTTCATTTGAGGTAGACAGATGGGAGCCTGGCTCTACGGTGGGTGGTTCTGGCTGCTCCTGAGGGTTGGTTTGGGTGGGGTCTTGATTCGGCGGAGAGCGCTGTTGACGGGTGTTCCCGGGGATCCTGGCATGTTGAGGGTGACTCGACGAGGGTTGATCTTTCTGGTGTTGCTTCTTCGGGGTTTGGCGTTGCAACATCTGTGCATACGTTGGTTTGGGTCTTGGACGAAAACGTCGAGGACAGTCACGAGAGACCGTGACTGGTGCTCCATCGCAGACAATGCGTTTAGGAGTACATGCGCGTGTCTTAGTGGCGTCAGGAGTACCGCACGCTGGGCACTGGTCGGGGGGGGGGGGCAGGCGGGAGTCTCGCCGCGGGCAGCCATCCTGCCTGTGTCCGGTGCTCCAGCACAGGGTTAGAACTTTAGAACACAGGGTTAGAACACAGGGTTAGAACTTTCCGGCGCAGTGGCTTGCATCGGTGGGTCGTCATTCTGTACCCGACCCAGTATGCACCCTGGGCCAATCGAACAAGATCTGAACAAGAGAGGTGGTGCCCATGCGGCGTGCATCTAGAACCTAGAGCTGAGGGTTGTAATGGATCAGTTGTTTGGTGATCTCGACGGACGTCTCTTGCTTGGGTGTGGAGGTCAAAGACGGTACCTGAAGATGTGTTTGTTGGGGTCGGAATGTGCGTGGCCAAGTGGTATGGGCCTTGAGTGACATGAAGACTTTGGAGGGCTGCGTATCGTGTAGCTCGGTGCTGACGACCATGAAGTTGGCGTTTTTGTGAAGTCGCAGCTGGTTAATGTCATTCATTTCCAATCTAGCTTTTTGAATGGCGGTGGCGATGGTTATGGTGGAGGTGTCGGAGATATTAAGACCGCGGAACCACTTTATTATCCGTTGCCGGGAGTGGAGTTAGGGGCGGTAGTTTGCGGGCGTGTCTTGTTTTCGAACGGGTGTTGCTTTGATGTAGCGGGCTAGGAGACGGCGAGGTGCCGGTCGCCAGCGTCGCTTGGTGGGCTTGCTGTCGTCTTCGAATAAGGGTTCATTTGCTGGTGTTGTATGATTCCGGGGGTATTTCGGTGCCTTAAACTTCAACGGTCATCGCAGTGGATGCCATGGTTGGGAGGGCAAGGCTGCTGTGAACGCGCGGCAACAGGCTTGCGAACGCAGCACCGGTCGCTGCGGTGGCGTTGGTGTGGGTGAGCTGGAGCGATGTAGCAAGCTTGCCGAGGAAGACACCCATAACCACGGCTAAGCCTACATTTAGGGCTAGCGTGGTCGCCGTTTTGAATTTTCTCAGAGTGGTAGAACAAAATGTACTGGCTTGCCTGCTGGTAATTTTGTGTCGCGTTAATCGTGTTGACGAGTTCTATCGGCTGATGTACGTTCCGTGGCTCTGGAGGTCGTTGGCGAGTTTTTCGAGCAGTGCTTAACACAGCTGATGCGAAGCACGCTCACATCGGTCGGCCACCTGGTGGCGATCCGCTTTCTGAGATATTCCTATCAGTGGGCGGTGGTCTGTTTCAAGCAGCACTTTGCGGCCGTACACGAAATGGTGGAATATCTCACATCCGTATAACACTGCCATGGCCTCCTTTTCGATCTGGGAATATCGTTTATCAACACTCGTAAGTGCCTGTGACGCATAAGCAACTGGTTTTCACCAGTCCCCATGATGTTGTAGTCGGGCCGAGCCGATGCCGTCTTGCGACGCATCTGAGTTAATATTCGTGTCTCGATTGTGCTCAAAGATAGCTATAACGGGCTGCTCATTTAGAGCGCCACAAACGAGATCCCATTCTTTCGCGTGGTTGGCAGTCCATTCAAAAACGTTGTCCTTTTTTATTAGATCCCGAGCAGTTTTCCATATTCGCCCAACGCTGGTACATACTTAAAATAGTTATGACTCCTACGACTCTTTGTACAGCATGCGTTTCGGTTGGGTGCGGTATTCGTAATACCGAAAAATGGATGCAGGGCTCCGGCGTATTCCTTGCACCGATTTTAGGTCAACCTAAAAAGAAATTTCGGTGATGCCTATTGCGCAGTTCTCCAGGCTGAACGTTAGTCCTGCTGTGCGCACGGAGTGCATTACTGCCCGTAGCCTGTCGTTGTATTCATTTTTCGTGCCACCCCATACCCGGACATTATCCACGTACACTCGTGTTCCCGGGATTGCATCGAAGATTTCACTCATGCACTTCTGAGACACCTACGAGGCTGACGCTATTCTGAACGAAAGCCTGAGAAAGGGGTGACAAACATGCATATTCTGGATATTTCCTCTTTGAACAAAATCTGATGGAACCCAGAGTTGGCGTCAAGGCGAGGGGAAAATTTTGCTCCTGCAAGCTCTGCCTCAATGTCCTCTCGGCGCGGCATCTCGTAATGCTCGCGCTTCAAACACCAAACACTGGTTAATTTTTCTGGGATCCAGGCATACGCGCCGTTTACCGTCCTTCTTTGTGGTGATCACCAAAGGGCTTACCCAGTCTGTTGGCTCTTCCACCTTGGTAATGATGTCGGCCCTCTTCATCTGGTCGAGCTCAGCCCGCAGTGGTCCCTGGTAAGCCAATAGGACTCGTCTGGCTACCTGCATTGTGGGAACGCTGTTCGGTTGCAGTAAAATTTTATAGTGTCTTTGAATGCAGCCAATACCCGTTAAGACCTCTGGGTATTTTTGCCTCACTTCTTGCCTGGTGTTCGTCGTAATTTCGCCTGATGCACCTTGTGGATATTCCAAAATGTTCACTCGCACGCGGGCCGTTGAATCGCTTGCCGTTCTTTTTTCACATCAAGAAAGGGGATGTTGGCAGTCCTGCTGCCGATACTGACCTTTAGCCTAGGTGGTTGATGGCTGCTAGCTAGCTGCGCTTTCGGGTTGAGCGTGCGATACGTGCTGTACGGCAAGAGGTTTTCTTGCGCTCCTGTGTTTATCTTCACGGTCAGTTCTCCTTTTGCTCATTGTGCTTGCATGATCCAATCCCGCTCATTTATCACGCTGTCATATCGTAACGTCTAGAATCTCGAAGTCCTCCTCACTGCTCTCGACCTCTGCTACTTCCTTTGCGCGCTTGCATCTTGCCGCCAAATTATTATTTTCCTCCGCACCTTCGGCAAGTGCGACCGAACACCGGGAACTTTCGTGGATTATGTTGCCACCCACACCTACGACACCGGAAGGTTGAATGTTGCTCCTCATCCGTTTTTTTTTGACCCGGTCGACCTGTCGTTGCTCCCGTCGCCACACTTCGTGCTGCGCCTTCGACAATCCTGCCGCGTTGCATACTTGCTCTGCTTTGGCTAGCGTTAATTCTTTATCACGAAAGCAGTTTCTCGCTGACTTTCTCGCTGTTTGTTCCTTAAATGACTTGGTCCCTAATTGTTGAGTCTTCTATTACACCACAGTTGCAGGACCGGGCCAGCTTTCTGTGGTCCCGAATAAACTGCTCCGAAGGCTCACCGTCAGCTTGGACTCGTTCACGGAACAGGTAAGGCTCATTCACTTCATTTTGATGGGCTGCGCAGTATTCATCAAACTTCTTCACCACCGTGTTGTAATCGTCGTTGCTCTCACCTTAGAGGAAAGTTAAGTTGTTGAAAACCTCCAAGATGGCGTCGCCAGTGGGCTCAGCAGTAAGGGCGTCTTCGTTGCGCTTCCACGGGGCGTAGGGCCGGTTTCTGATGCTCTCACAAAGAATCGAAACTTCTGTTTAAACAGCTGCCAATGCTTACTGATGTCGCCCTCAAAGTGTATCGGTTCGGGGGGCTTCCAAAATTTTATACTGCTAGTCGCTGTTTCTTGCCGTTGAGCTTGACATAGCTTCGCACCGCGCTTCTGACACCATCTTTCGTGTTGACGCAACCGCCGCTGACAGAAGCCAAGAAGCCTTGACGAGAAGACACCTTAGGTTTGTTAGGCGGCCAGTTTTGTGGCATACATTGGGAAAGGGCGGAGGGCACGGAAACGCGAACGCACACAGCGAACATGCGCCGCGATGCGATGACAAGAACATTCCACACGTGCGGGTGGGCTCACGCGCTTGCCGCGGCTATCACACACGACACACTCTCGAAATAAATGGGTGTAGTGAATCGATTCAAGGGGGTGGGTAGTACATTCCATATTGAAATTGCTGCAAATATGGCAGTTTGTTTGCCGCAGTTAAAGCGAATTTTCGGTAGAATTAGGTTATTGAGTTCTGAAAGCGCATGCTGTTGGGGTTAGAAACAAAGGAAGAGAGTACCATTGAAAAAATTAACTGTGAACACAGCGGATTTATTTTGATTGTTTGAGGGGTTTCACGCGCCGACGCAACACAGGCGATGAGGATCTCCGTAGTGGAGGGGACCGCAATACGTTGGGCCACCTGGGGATCTTTAACGTGCGCAGAAATCTCGAACACACGGCCCTTCTCGTAGTTCCCCCCATCAAAAATTATAAAAAAGATTAGTGTCCTTCCATTCTGTTAAGTAGGATCACCTGCAAAGCTGGACGAAGTCCACGGGGTGCACGAAACAAAGAAAGTCTTTTGTTTTTTGCGATGGAGCACACTTCCTAGCTACCTCCGAGGGAGCACAACTCCCATTAGCTGAATGAACCTCTGAAGGATCCAAGCTTTGTTCTTGCAGACAAACATGAAGTTACCTGTGTCCCCTCCCAGCGTACTAAGCATCTTACTGTTTGTGTAACACACAAACCCAATCCGCTCTACGACTGAGGACTTGCAATCCGCTCTACCACGAAGGATTTTCAACGACATTCTCGATGGTCCCTTTTGTGGGGCTATCCGAACCACGTGACATTTGCGCGGGAGGTTCAAACGATTTGCCACATGCTGGACGGCGCGGCATCGCGCTGTGTGGTAGCAGCAGAGTTGCGCACGTCGCCGTGCATTCGCTGATCATGTGAACAATTTCTGAGACGCACCACAAATGCGCCGTGACCGAGAAGACTGCAGCTCGAACTGCGCACAAATTTCATATTAGGCAGTATAGGCGCCGGACAGAGCCCAGAGGGCGTCACGGAGCCCGCCACACTCAGCGGCCCCTTCGGCAGATATGCGCAACACTGGGTCGGTCCCCGCAAGCCGGTACGCTGCCGACTCGGGGGCGCTCTTCTTTTTGCAGCGCGGATGATAGACGCTCCTTTTGGGCTTAAAATGAAGCAAGAGATTGTAAAGTAATCCTGCCACACAGTGCATGTGAATGAAGAATTTATTCGGTTGAACGCGCGTATAGGAAGGCATATGAAGGCCGCAAAGGAGTGATGACCAGTGTGCTGTGTGTTTACGCCGAGACGCAAGGGAAACCCGATCCGACGGCGCGCAGCCGGCGGCTCGGCCCGCCCGACGAAGGAAATACGAGGGCGCGACCGGGGGAGGGGAAGCGAAAAATAAAACACTCTCAGACAATGCCAGACGTGTCGGCTGTATGTTTCTCGCGCTCCGCGAACACTACATGGTGGCAGCGTACGTTCGAACCTGCT
This sequence comes from Haemaphysalis longicornis, assembly GCF_048455015.1. Lineage (NCBI taxonomy): Eukaryota > Metazoa > Arthropoda > Arachnida > Ixodida > Ixodidae > Haemaphysalis > Haemaphysalis longicornis. The sequence goes on from NW_027526361.1 coordinate 194,612,530, forward strand.
ACGAAGGCACTGATGGAGGGGTCGCAAGCCCAGGAAGGAAAACTGGCCATGTCCAGCTTTCAATGCAAGCCTCCAGAGGAATTTAGTTTCGCAAGCCCAAGTGAGTGGCCGCAATGGAAGCGGCGTTTTGAACGTTTTCGCATCGTGAGTGGCCTCGCCTCGAAATGCGCGGTGGAACAAGTCTACGCATTGGTCTACTTTATGGGCGACAAGGCAGAAGACATCTTTGCCTCATTCAAGTTGACAGAGGAACAGAAGAACAGCTACAACGATGTTTTGCAGGCGTTCGAGAACCACTTCGTAGTTCGAAGAAATATCGTGTACGAAAGAGCGACATTCTTCAGAAGAGAACAGCGGGAAGGAGAAGGTGTCGAAGAGTTCGTCACTGAGCTACACCGACTGGCCAAGTTGTGCAGTTTCGGAGAACTGCATGACGAGATGATCCGGGACCGGATAGTAGTGGGCATCAGGGACCGCAAGCTGTCTGAACGGATGCAGCTGGATGCAGAGCTGACCCTCGAAAAGGCCAACAACATGGCGCGACAGTCTGAAGTCGTAAAAGAACAAGCTGCTACGCTCCACCGAGACAAGGAAAGAAACGTGGACAGAGTCGGCCAGACTCGTAAAATGACTGTACCTCCAAGAAATCGAAAGGGGTCTGCAACACGAGACAAGAAGCCGCCTGAATCCGAAGCAAAGCAGTGTATGTTCTGTGGCTACTCGCAGCACACTACAGGGAAGTGCCCTGCACAAAACGCGACGTGCAACAAGTGCCGCGAAAAGGGACATTTTGCCCGTGTCTGCAAAGGAGGAGCATCAGTCCGCGAGATCGTGGGTAGCAACGATGAATTTCTCGGAGCCGTCTGATCCAGCTGCCACGACAAGTGGATGGCTACTGTGAACATCAATGGGTCGCCCGTCACCTTCAAAGTGGACACTGGAGCTGATGTGACTGTGATTCCTGTGAAAACGTACCGGAGATATTTCAGGGATCTTCATCTCCAGAAGCCAGACAAGGTTTTGAAGGGACCCAATGATCGACAACTTCCTGTTTCCGGCATGATAACGGCAGAGATGTCATACCGCGCCACGCCGATGAAAGGAAGCGTCTACGTTGTGGATGGTCTTCAGATGCCTCTCCTGTCAAGGAAAGCTAGCGAAGAACTAGGCATTGTAAAACGTCTTGATCAAGTCCTCATTCAGAAAAGCGAAGCTGTCAACCCACAGGGTGAGTTTCCCAAGCTGTTCTCCAGTCTTGGTAAAATTAAACTCGCATACAAGATCAAGCTTAAAGAAGATGCGGTACCGTTAGCGTTGACCACTCCTCAAAAAGTTGCCATACCATTAATGTCGAAGGCCAAAGCAAAACTTCAAGAGATGGTTCAGCTTGATGTTATCGAGCCAGTTTAGGAGCCAACAGAATGGTGTTCTGGAATGGTCATTGTTCAGAAACCTGACAGAGATGTGCGCATATGCGTAGATCTTACTGAGCTAAACAAGTTTGTAGAGCGAGAAGTTCACCCTCTGCCTGTCAGTGAACATGTCCTTGCGCAACTTGCCGGAGCCCAGTACTTCTCCAAAGTTGACGCCAATTCAGGATTTTGGCAGTTTGAGCTTGCGGAAGAGTCTCGAAGCATGACCACGTTCATAACGCCATTTGGCAGGTACCGGTTCAAGAGACTACCGTTCGGAATCAGTTCAGCGCCTGAATTCTTCCAAAGGAAGATGTCACAGTTTTTGGATAACCTGGAAGGCGTCGTGTGTAACATGGATGATATCCTGATCTACGGCAGGACACAAGCAGAGCATAACGCCCGTCTCAGAGCGGTTCTGGAAAGGTTACAGAAACATGGCGTCACGTAGAACCGTGAATAGGTCGAGTTCAATGTTCAAAGGGTAAAGGTCTTGGGACACATCGTTGATAACCAAGGAATTCATGCCGACCCGTCAAAAGTGCAGGCTATCATTGACATGAGACCACCATCAAACACTCAGGAGCTGAGAAGGTTTCTCGGAATGGCAAACTACCTGATGAAGTTTGTCCCGAACATGTCAGAAATAGCTCACCCCATGAACGCTCTTCTAAATGCGAAAAGCGAGTGGGTATGGACCTCAGCCCAACGGAAAAGCTTCGAACTGCTGAAGAAAAAGCTGTCTGAAAGTCCAGTTCTATCAGTATTCGACCCAGAGAACATGACTGTAGTTTCAGCAGATGCCTCATAGTTCGGGATAGGCGCAGTTCTGCGACAGAAGCAGAAGGATGGAGTCTATCGACCTGTAGCGTACGCATCTCGTAGCCTGTCAGAGACAGAAAGGAGGTACGCTCAGATTGAGAAAGAAGGCCTTGCTGTGACCTGGGCATGTGAGAAGTTTCAGGAGTATGTCACTGGATTACAGTTTACCATTGAAACTGACCATAAGCCGTTAGTTCCGATTTTCATGTCGAAACATTTGTCGGATATGACTCCCAGGCTACAAAGGCTAAAAATGCGCATGATGCGTTTTTCCTATAAAATGACACATGTGCCGGGCAAGGACCTTGTTGCTACTGACGCTCTGTCTCGACAGCCGCTACCTCACCGAGATAGCACTGAGCTTGAAGAAGAAGTTGCATGCTACGTTAGAAGCGTAATTGCCAATCTTCCGTCAACTGACAAGAGACTTGCGGAAATTCGACGAGAGCAAGCGGCAGATCCAATTTGCAGCAAGTTGAGCAGCTACTGCAATGATGGATGGCCAGACCGCAAAGAGCACCCTTTCGAATGTAAAGATTATTGGCAGCACAGGTCAGACATAGCTGTTCAAGATGGCCTTCTCATGAAAGGATCAAGGATTATAAGTCCTGGGCCCATGCGCAAAGAAATACTCGCGAAGATACACCAGGGACATCAAGGAATTGTTAAGTATCGAGCAAGAGCCCTAGAGTCGGTATGGTGGCCGGGTGTATCGACAGAAATCGAAGAGCTTGTTCGCCGATGTACACAGTCCGTTAAAGAACAGGGATACAGACATGAGCCGTTGATGCCATCTAATTTTCCCGATCGACCATGGCAGAAAGTTGCCATGGATATGTTTCACTGTGGAGGGAAGAACTACTTGCTTGTAACCGATTATTATTCAAGGTATCCCGAGATCGCCCTGCTTCCGAGTATGACAGCGCAAGAAGTTATCAAGCACGTGAAGTCTATTTTCGCAAGGCATGGCATGCCTGAGACAGTTTTCAGCGACAATGAACCTAAATTCAAAAAACTTGATGGCTCTGCTTTCCGCCAGTTCGCGGAAGAATGGGGCTTCGAACACGTAACATCAAGCCCCAGGTTTCCGCAAAGCAATGGCCTCATTGAGGCAGCCGTGAGGATCATAAAGAAGAGCCTACAGAAAACGGGGGACAGTTATGTTGCTCTTCAGGCGTACAGAGCCACGCCACTTGCAAATGGCTTTAGCCCTGCGGAGTTGTTAATGGGACGGCGTCTGAGAACGTCTGTTCCGGCAGTGTCTAGTTCGCTAGATCCCGCTGTTGTCGACAATACAGCGCTCCGGGCGTGGGAACTGCGCCGAGCAGCCCAGCAGAAGAGAAACCACGACAGAAGGCACGGGGCTCGGATCCACCGTGATTTAGAGCCGGGAGAAACGGTGTGGATAAAGAACCAGAACAAGACTGGAACGGTGCTTTCATCGGCGGGGTCTCCGAGGTCTTACATCGTGGAGACAGACACAGACCAACTGAGAAGGAACCGAATCCACTTAGCCCCAGTCCCTGAAGTTGAGGTTCCAGACTCATCGAATGAATCAACGCCTGGGAAAAACCCGCCAGCTTCGCAAGGTGCAAGGAGACGTGAGGTGGGAGAAGCGCCGGTTTACGACGACCAAAAGCCGCCAGAAACAAATGAACCCCAGGAGAGCTCATTCGCCCCACAAGGCTACAAGACACGGAGTGGACGTGTAGTCAAGCCTGTCCAACGCTTGTAAAAGGGAAGGCTGAGAGGGGAAGATGTGCTGTGTGTTTACGCCGAGACGCAAGGGAAACCGGAGCCGACGGCGCGCATCCGGCGGCTCGGCCCGCCCAATGAAGGAAATACGAGGGCGCGACCCGGGGAGGGGAAGCGAAAAATAAAGGCACTCTCAGACTGAACGCCAGACGTGTCGGCTGTATGTTTCTCGCGCTCCGCGAACACTACAACCAGAAGAGAAACGATTGTGCAGCCTGCCTGCGGGGCAAACCTTGCTCAAGATCAGCATTTTTCGCTTCAACAGAAAACGTAATTTATATTGCTCAATCCACAAAAGAGGAGACTTTGTATGATTATATATCAGACGTTCCGCAATGTTTCCGCGCGGGGTATTCCCTCCATGGAAATGCACTTGCATGCGACTGCATAACTACTAACTCGACCATATGGGAGTTACATATAGGTCTTTGATCCGAATGGGATTATCCATACATGTAACAGTATGAAATTCACGTTTGTTGGGGTATAGTGAAATTGCGGACGTTAATAAGTGCCACTTCGCCGAGAAACATTTGGGCTTCCAGTTGTAGCCCAGTACGCTAGTTGCATACATGTAAACACGCCCTGAAAAAAGAAATTCTTCACAAGAAGGCTATCACAAGAAATTTGTTGGGCAGGGATGAGATGGGGGGAGGGGTAAGCAGAACATCTAATAGGCGTATCGGAATAAATTACGGAATATGTATTTACATATTGGGGTATTTTGTTTTTCTTTCGACGCCAACGGGTCGGCAGGAGACCTCCGTTAGGAAGGAATAGTAGCGCTTTTATTACAGTCAACACCTTTGCAACAAAAGTCACGGGAGAAGAATTTAGTTCCCTGAGTACACCCCTCACTGCTCCAGTGTGACCGCAATCACAACTGATGGGATAAATAAAGTTCGTCCTCCTTCTCGTCCACCTCCCCGAAAGCGAATTTTTTTTCCTGTGTACATATTGTTCCAACTTTTATTGCGGCACGTCTTAGCTTTATTTTTCTTTGCTTTTAAGTGGCTCAGACCACAATTTCATTGTTTTTTTTTTGCAAGAAGAGGCGGTGATTTTATGATATCTAAAAGCTCGCGAAACATTTGGGAACGTTAACGCCTAAAAGTGGCCGCGCCGCATATGTGGTTATATGTATTTAATACGGCGGTATGAGCACGTGGAATATTAGATGGAGCAGAGTAGAACCGCTGAGTGATAAAACTGCAATGGTATAGCTGTGCTTGGGAACCCTCTTTGTTACCAAATTTAAAGCGCACTTATGTGTATTGACCGCCTGCTAACCAGCCTACTATAACAATCTGATCGTACACCACGGCAGCATGTAATCCGCTCGCTTAATGTGGGCCTTTCAAGATTCAGTAACCATGCTTAGCATCTGCTAAAAAACAGAGAAAAGAATCCGCGGGAGAATGCAAAGCCTTGAACACATGCTTCCCAGTTGTGTTAGCCTACGGCTCGGCAGCGAGGCGACAGCATTTTATTAGCGCCCCCTTTTATTTGGAGGCTTCGCCGTATTATATAACATTTTGCATGACGTTTTTGTACTATGTAGTACATATACGCGCAGATAACGCGCTGAAGGCGGTCGGCGTGGCGGGACCGACCCGGAGTTGCGCGTGTCTGTCACGGCTGGCGCTACGCTCGCGCGGCAAACTTCGTTGTCCGGAGCCTATAGTATTCATCAGTGCATTTTTGACGCCCTCCGTGCTTCGGTTTATTTTTCGCAATCATCTGATAACCGCACTACCGCCGTTAGCTGCCGAATGCGCACCTTGCCAAAGTGGCATCAATGGAAGCGAAGGGGAAAATAATTGTGAAATATGTGTCAGCGGTGGTGAGGAGGAGCCGAGTAAATCAATGACACCGGAATGAAAACTGGGGGGGGGGGGGTTACAGATATGCTGCTTTATATTAAAAACCGGCCGCGGATTGTGAACGCAGCTACATCATTAGTAAGGAAACTGTCTTAGTACAGGAACACGGAAAATACTGCGTAACAGTTACAAACATGATACAGTGTTATTAGCCAAGTTGGGTGGTCATTATCAGTACTATACGGGTACACAAACAAAGTTCCAGTCCAAAGCTGTGTAGCCTACTTCTGCAATGTGCAAAACATGAAGTGTGCGGAAGAAGCTGCCCGAACCGGTATTATACGTCATTTGTGTTCTAATCAGAAGAAATATATGCAACGTAAAATACAGCTCTTACATGGTACTGACAAAACAGGCAACACTTATTTCGATATGTAAACAGTTAGATTTTCAGGCGCAAAATGAATAACAGGGGCCTCATACCAACCTCGGTTGATGTGATGAGTTATCAAACGCTTTTCCTGTGAACTGCCGTCCTGGAAAAGGCATCGTTCGAACACATAGCCTGCCAGGAATAGATGAAAGAAGTGAAACATCGGCACGGGACGGCTTATTCAATGATGACATGCCTTCTCTGATTACCCCTGATCTTTTTGATGCATATTCTCGTTTATCGCCGTGAATCAACCCACAAGGTATATTTTGCACAAAAGGGCACAACGCGACCTCCGCATTGCATTTGGTATATTATACGAGGATTACCTGCTTTCCAATATCTCGTGGAGTGATGGGGGTAATGCGTTGAAGCTGCAATGATGGTGGCGATGATGATGATGATGATTATGATGATGATGATGATGATCATGGTGATGAGAGGCTATGAGGCGTGTCCTAATAGAGGGCTCTCACATAACTCTAACCTCCAAACGATCTTTAACGCACGATGAAATCTTGACGCACGGGTAACACGGGAATTTTCTGTCTTTGCCTCAATCTGACTAGCGTCTGCCTCGGCTGGGACTGAACACGCATGCTCGTGCCCAACAGGATACCTGATTAGCCAATGGGCCACAGTGGCATATGACGTTTGTTTCTTAGCTCCGTGCTTGTTTCGTGAGAATTCTAAGCGAATGGCGATGACAGGGGCCATCGCGGGCTCCTTGTCGTGGTGGCAAAATGGGGGATTCATACATAGCATATGTACTTTAAAAAAGCCCACGAGGAGTTCTTCACCACCCAGAATAACTGGGATGGCTTTGTCTAACGCAATATTTCCCTAACAAAAGTGTCTTGGACACTGGGTTAGGTGTACGGAGTTTGTACAGAGACGGCCATTGTGAGAGGAAAAGCACATGGAAGTTCTCTTATCTCAATATCTTGGAATGCCCCATCTACAAACGAGAATTTAAAAATTCTTAAAACTGCCCAGCCGCTTAAGAGCAATTTTCCGGTTTGCCACTCAGTAACGTCTGTAAAGCTATTGGTGCTTGGAGGTGCAAATTGTTTTACAGGAATAAATGTTTTCTTTTTTCGGCGCGGGGGTGTCCTCGTTAAGTCGCACCAGACGTCAAGGTGAGTAAAAGAAATATAGCTACATTACGCGACACGTTGGCCGCCTACAGGCCATATTCGGGCTATGGTGGGACTGCTACGATAGTTTGACAAGTTAAATGAGCTTGCTAGGTGCATTTTTGCTGAAGTTACACCCAAAATTCCCAGCGTAAACAAAATAGTCCCCGTAGCCCTACTGGGCAAAGCCGGCTTTGCGAAATCACAGAAGAAGCAAGTAATTCTTCCGGCTGGGTCCCTAAAGCTTAACATTTCAAAAATACTAAAAAAACCCGTACGCTGCATCGAACAAGCACTTGGAAACATCGAAAGACCGTATAATAGCGCTCGTCGAAGACCGATATAAACATCCCGTAGAAGCAACAAGCCGAACCCGGCCCAGCTAAGGGGGTAAATAAAAAAGGAAATTATTCGCTAGGCAGGGGTCAAACGTTGTTGTAAATAAGAGCTTTAGCACCATCGGACCATAAGTTACGAAGAGGAAAAAATAGGTTCAACTCTACGTCAGAAACACAGCCCCAATAACGGGAAAAATAGGACGACGTCTCAGGACGACATAGGTAGCACTGCTGAAATTTCAATACCTCGCCAACACCTGGGCGCACCCAGAAGTACGGTATGTAAATGGGTTTATGTAGAAAATACGGAAATATATTCTTTGCCCGTCTGTAGTGGTCACAGGGTTTCCGGACATTGGAGAGCGCCGGATTGCCTAACTTTAGCGCATTCCTGCCAATAGGTCACGTTGTTGGCGCAGCGCACGATAAACAGTTGTTCGGCTTAGAATAGTATTGAAAACGCGAGGAACGAATCTAATATAACCTCCGCGGCCTCTTTGGCCAGCCTATAGCTTTACTCCACCCATTTTTTCTAGCTGTATGCTTGAGCATGGCAGTGGCTTACCTTTCCAACGGCGGGACGTGAGTAAATCTCATCAATAAGCCATCGTCTCACCTTATTCCTTCAGATCCGCGGGTGCAAGGAGCAAAACCGACAAACGCGGGCTAGATATTACTGCAGTCTTGTGGGGCAGCATCGTCTACGGGGAACTTATCACGCTCTCTCGCTGTTTTTCGTCCTGCTCGCTGTGCCCATCCCATCCAGGTATGGAGTGCTGCCTTATCCGGAAGTAAACGTCATTCCTAAAACCCAACGAGCTACACGATAGAGGTTCAACCATGCGAGAAAGGCGGTCAAGGACACAAACAGCAGTCCTTCACCAGAGAAGGACCTGGGCGCCATGGTGTAGTAGTTGTCTGCCAACTCCCATTACTGAACAACTTAACTCTCGGCCCTCAGTCCCAAGCAGCTGCAGAGCACCTGTCCACGGCGGTGGTCATAACAGCGATACAGTAGAGGGTGTTAAGAATGTTTGGGTCTGGACAGAACGTCTTTAGGAGTGGACCCTGGCAACGCTCAACGCACGCTGCTCGTCTAGTAAAGGAACCTTAGTTGTATTACTAGGGGCGCTGTCAGACATTAGGTGGGTATCGTAGGGTTGAGTGAAGTTAGGACAGCAGAACGCTTCATGGAGCTCACTAGCGGGCTTTTCCGGTGCTACATAGGACCCTAAGAGGAGAAAGAACACAGGCTGGGATATTTATTCGACAGAAAAAAAGCTGAAAGCGTGGAGAAGTTTCTTAGCACTACCGAGGGAGTCGTGGTTGTTGTGATGAAGCGAAACAGGAGATACAGGTTAAAGATAGAACAGGGCTATGCACCATCATCTAGCTATGAAGACGAAGCCATAGACAGCCTCTGCGAGGAAGTCGCATCAGCAATAAAGAAGGCCACAGCGCATTTCACGATTGCGATGGGAGACTTTAATGCAAAGGTTGGTAAGAAGCAAATGGGAGAAAAGTCAGCTGAGAAAAGTCAGTAGACAATCGCAACAGTCGATGAGATACAGTGGTAGGATTCGCGGAGAGAAATAACTTTATGTTAATGAACAGATACTTCTTAAAATGAAAGAATAGAAAAAAAACACGGAAAAGTCCCGATGGTGGAATAAAAAGCGAAATCGACTTTAATTTAGGTGGCAAGCCGGGTATCATGCAAGACGCAGAGGTGCTAAGTAAGATTCAAAGCAGCGATCATATGATGGGTAAATGGAAGCTAAGGCTGAATCTTTCAAGAAAAAGAGGAAGCTCGTTTAAACTAAGAAACCCCGTATGGAGACATACAGTGCCAGATCGGAGGAGTTAAAAATAACTCTCCAAAACGAATTCGCTGTTGTGTACGAGCCCAACCAGGTCAGTGTAGACAACCTAAATGACAACCTAACATCGGCATACAGTGGATCAGCAGGAGCAGTGTGAAAAGCAACATCTAGGGAACAACTAAGAAAACGAAAAAACGAGGCGCCAAACGCAAGAACATAAAAGTTTCAAGTTCGTGCATATAAAATGGCAGTGATCGAGGAAACGCCACAAATATGTACAGCTTGAAAGAAACTAAGAGGAAGCTAGCCATTGGAAAATGCGCTATGTACGAACTCAGAGACAGGTAGGGTAACAATACCCACAACTTTGACGAGATATTAGGGGTAGGAGTACCATTTTACACCAGGCTGTATGCCAGCGACGTTAAAACAAGGGAAACTACTGCTAGTACAAGCTCAGATTGGGATGTCCCACTAGTAAATAAAGTGAAAGGTGGAAACGCTCTCAAAGGCATGAAAACAGGAAACGTTGCAGGTGAAAAGGGTGTAACGGTGGATTTTTTTGAGGGAGGAGATATTCTGCTGGGAAAGCATGCTGCGCTATTTTCGGGGTGCTTGAAGATTCAAATAGTGCTCATACCCTGGAAAAACACCAACATTATTCTGATTCATGAGAAGGAAGATACCAAGGACTTCGAGAATTACTTACCCATCAGCATACTCTCACTTGTTTACAAGCTGGTTACCCAAGTTATAGTTAGCAGAACACGCGACAGCCTGAATTTCCAACAACCAAGAGACCAGGCTTAGTTTAAGGTCACTCAACCATCGATCACATTCGTGTTGTGAATCAAGGGCTGTAAAAATTCGCAGAATTCTCTGAAACTCTTAATATGGCATTTATAGACTATAAGAAAGCGTTTGATTTCGGACTCACCGCAGCCGTCCTAGAAGTAATAAAAGACCAAAGAACAGAGGAAACATGCATGAGACTTCTAGCAGAGATATATGAGGCATGCACCGGAAGGATCACCCTACACAACCAAAGCGATAAATTTCCGATCCAAAATTAAGTGAGACAGAGAGATACCATACTGCCAAAACTATTTGCCGCATCTCTGCAGACGTTTTTTAGAAGGCCTGACCGGGAAAACATAGCAATAAAGATAAACGGGAATACGTGAGCCATTTGAAGTTGGCGGACTATGTAGTCTTGCTAGTGAGACTGCAAAACACATGCAAAGAATGTTCGAGGAACTACAATTACAAAGCAACGCCTTAAGGCCAACAATAAATATGAATAACTTTAATCTTATGAGACAAAAACACTCGAAAAACGTCGTCTTCAGCTTGGGAAACGTTACGCTAGAACTAAAAGAGCATAACTACCCCGGAGAGATGGTTAGTGCTGACCCCACCCACGCGAGATAAATCAGGCGCCGAATAGGTATGGGTTAATCAGCACTCGGCAAGCACTCCCAAATAATGAAACGTAAGCTACCCCTGTCACTCAAAAGAAAAATCTGCAAAGAGTGCATACTGCCGGCGATGACATACTAAGCTGCAACTTCGCACCTTACTGAACAACTAGACAGCAAACTTAGGTCGGCCTAACGGGCCATGGAAAAATGATGTTAGGAATATGACTCAGGGACAGAAAGTCAGCTACCTGGACCAGCCAACAAACTAGAGCAGGAGATGTCATACTTCAAATGAAAGAAAAGAAATGGATTTGGACTGACCATGCAGTTGTTAGTTATGTAAAAAACGGCCACCGGATGGCGCCAAGTGTACTGCAGCGCGTATGCCTGCTCAAGAGTGCGCGCACCAACCTGCGCTTTTGTGGCTTTTGTTTTCCTCGTGAAGCTGCCGCAATCTGCGCCATTCGCATTTTGGTCATGCTGCGCACACCACAAAAACTAACAGTAGTGACGCGGACTGACAACCTGCGACAATTACGTGGACACAGTGGACACCAAGACATGGGCCTAGCAGAAGGGGAAGGCCGTTAACCTGATAGATGAAATAAATAAAGAAATTCGGGGGTAAACGGTGGACTCGAGAAGCGGTGGGAAAGAGCGGTCGGAGTTAAATGAGAGATGCCTTCGTCCTTCAGTGGACCTAAGTATGCTGACAATGATGATAATTCAGTAACACAAAGAATGGAAAGAAAATTGTTTTAAGTCATTTTAAATATCGAAGAAACCAATTAGAAATTGGGTCCAGAATACCAAGGTAATTATGTCTCAATAAACACACTGAGTTGCAACGAGTATCTAACCAATGTCGCTTAAAATATTCACCAAGGCAACCAAAAAGTCTGCGATTCTAATGTACCAAGTGCTTCTCTTCGGTGAGGATCCGGACTTGAGGACCTCCTTCAACTGAAAATCGCCTTATAAAGATTTCTGGTACCACGTTTTTAGGTACGACGTTGAAGAACCCCCGCACACGTGAAATGGTAATGGTAAATAAAAGTAGGGTTTTCGTCACTCCAATAATGAAAATAATTTGTATCTTATACGGCTTTAGGGCTCCTGCGCTGGTCTGAGTTATTTATTGTTTTCATAAACAGAAAGTAAGGAGGGTTTCAAAAGCATCAGGAGAAAAGATTGGAAATCGATGGATTTCAGGCGCTATTTCTATTATGGACATCAACAGAATCTTGAAGTGAAAAGGCGAAATAGGACTGCCGCCATAGGATTTTAAAGAGTTTGAATTTGTAGAAGATTTCAAAAAGTAAGGAATTGTTTTATTCGTTAAAACTTGCTGTGATCGCGTAAATTCGGGTACGAGGCGACATATTACTGTCCCGTGTTCCTTCAGGTGAAGAAATGGAGAAAATGAAGGAAATGTAGGTTACAAAATGTTAGGAAACGACATGATAAATGCACAAAAACATGAGGACACCTGCTCACACATAGATATACACATACAGATAGGTACAAACACCATAACTGTCTAGTAGCAACAGTGATAAACAATGCATTAAAGGTGTTCACAAGGACCGACGTTATCAATGCGTCTCAGATCAAATCAATTGGGCAGCGTGTTCAGAATGTTGTCGCGACGACATCGGACCGTCATGGTTATTCGTTAGCCAGCGTCAACTTCCGCCGTTGAGTGCGGTCGCCCGTTAGCTCTTAGGGTTGGGCCACTGTCACATAACCGCTGGTTCTTTGCGTGTTTCGCGAGCATTCAAGAGTGTAGCCGGGGGCAGGCTAGAGCGTTAGGGCTCATGTGCTCTGGCACTGTCAGGGCACTCGAAAGCGTGGTCGCGTCGTTGACGCCGTCGCTTCGCTGTTACCTAGAGCGCGACGGTACCGCCACAGTTTATTTTTATTGATTAATTTATTTATTAATTACTTAAATAATTTTCATTTGTGTATTTATTTATAGATTACGTTATTTAGAAATATTTTTCCAATACACTCAAGGTCACTGAGGATGTTATCGAGGAATGCGGGAAAGGTATTTCCGGTGCAAATATCAACCAGCATTGGTTAGGGACATAAAAAAACGTGCTAAAAACAACACAGAAAATATACACAGTTTTATACATGATCAAGGCTTCTGAAGGACCGGACGTATGAACAATCAGAAAACTGTGCAGTAAGGAGCTTTCAATAACTTTTCATCCTGAAAGTTTACGAGAGCTTCGGAAGGCGATTCTATTCAGTCACTGTGCCGGGCAACAAATAATGATAAAATGCGTTTATTTTGCATGGAAATGGTGCAACTTTGTGGCCACGATCGACGCTGCGTGATGTGTAAGATGGGGCCGAAAAAATCTCGGCCATCTTCAATAACATGAAACTTGTGGAGGGGCGAAGCATGTAGAATATATGTGTATATAAAGATTGCAAGTCTCTCTCTTGCCATACGGTGGCGCTGAATTGGCGCCGGTGAAGCGACGGTGAGAGGAGGAACCGCGTCCCATTTGCCCAGTTTGAGGTAGTGGCGGGGGTCAACGCGAGCGCAGTGCAATGCCAACGCCTTGGCCTGGGGCTCGTCCCCCGTGATCAATGAGGCCCCGACAGCAGGTAAATATGCCTTTTCTTGCTTCGACCGACCACCCGTCCCTATCAAACCTAGTGTCGAGAGCCGGTGGGTATCTGAGTGTAACACAAATTATAACCCGTCCATAAACAGCTTCCCTTGTGCTTGAAGATTGCCTAGCGGATAAAGAGCGCTCCAGAAATCCAATTCCCGTTAGTTCATTTCGAACCGGTTTTATCCAGTGTACACTTTTCTTTAGTGCGCGCTACGGTGAAACGCGAAGCGTTTGGAAAACGAGTGTCCTGCTGTTTTAGTAGCATGACTACACAAGATTACGACAGCGACAGCAGATGCCGATAGCCCGAACTCTCAAGGGGCTCCACCACTAAAGAGAAAATCGTGAAAATGCGCAGGGATAAAATAATTGGGGTACAAACAAAATCATATTATCTTGCAGTGCCACGACAGATTAGGCAGAAGCAATGTTAATTTCATATTAAACACACTCGCTGTTCGATGATATTTTCATAAGACGTACTGACCACAGCGGTTCTCTATTGTTTGCACTCCTGTTACTGAAAACTTGCGGGCTCGGCCGCACATAGACGCAGCATACTCCAGCTTTGCACGCATAAGCCTTTTATAGAGTGGTAGTTTAAGGCTTGAAGAGATTGATAAAAAGTGCGCCTTAAGTATCCTAATAGTCGGTTTTCATTCTTTGTTCTGTACGTAAAACTTTGTTCCAATAAAATCTTGTTTTAAACAATGCCGCGAACCATGTATTGGGTTTGTTGATTTATGTTTTGCTTTTACCGCCCGGCTGCGCCGGTCTGTGTTATCCGTTCCGAAATAACGTGAACAGCCTAGATTAATGTTCTTTGCTCTTGATGTAAATTGACGGTTCGAGAAACAGTTGCGCCTAAAGATAAAAAGCCAGCAGAGCAGACGCCGCGGCATTCCATTCCACACACCGACGCTCGCCGAAGCACGCCAGTTTTTTTGACTGCTGTCTCGCCGCCTGTGTATTCTTTGAGTTGTTAGGGGAGCACAAGTTCGCTCCAATAAACTCGTTTTCTTTGAAGACAACTGCCTCGCCTTTAACTTCGTGACATCTGGTAGGGGTGCGGGGTACGCAACCTTCATGCGCTCTACAACCTCTGGAAGCCGCCAAGCCAGTCCAACAAGAGCCAGCCTCCACCTACAAGGTTTACCACCCAAGCTCAGCCTACTACCGGAGAAAGCGAAGAAGAAAGACGTCGCAACCAGCACCATGGTCAACCAAGCCAATCCTCCCGTCGTTCTGCAGCAACCTCGGTAGCCCACATAATTTCGAGGATCCCCTCTTGAAGACCCGGAAGAGTGGCTGGAGAAGCTGGAGCGTGTCGGAAGTTTCAACCGATTCAATGATGAAGAAACACTTAGGCAAGTGTTTTTCTACCTCGGAGACTCGGCTCAAGTCTGGTTTGAAAATTACGAGAGCTCGATAACATCATGGAGCATGTTCAAAGCAGAATTTTTGAAAACATTTACAACTGTCGTACGGAAAGAACAAGCTGAGGTGTTGTTGCAGACGCGAATCCAATACCCTAACGAAGGTGTTGTGGTGTTCGTTGAAGAGACGAAGGTGCTGTTTCGACGAGCTGACCCCGAACTGGCAGAAGAGAAGAAGGTGCGCTTTCTGATGCGGGGAGTTAAACAAGAGCTCTTCGCTGGACTCATTCGCAAGCCACCCAAAACCGTCGGTGAATTCGTGACAGAGGCTTCGATGGTCGAGGCGTCCCTGGACGTGCTTTCGAGGCAATACGATCGACCACTCAACGCGTTTTTGCGAACCCCATCAACGCCCCGGGATTCGCGACGGAAGACTTGCGGGAAACGATCCGCGCTGTCGTTCGTGAACTGAGGAGGCTTTTTCCAACCACGCCGCAACCACAGATCGTCTTCATGACCGACGTTATCCGAGAAGAAGTCCAACTTGCACTGGGGACTTCTACGCCGTCGGATGCAGCCCGCGAACCACAAGCGATGACCTTCTCCGGGGCTGTGCGTCGACCCCTACCTGCTTCAACCCGTCGTCAAGAAGCCCCGCCGTACCTCCGCCCACTGTCGGCCGCCCGACCCCCTGTAGTCCAAAACCAGACGCCGAGGAAGACGGAAGTATGGTGAACTCCCGATAATCGTTCTCTGAGGTACCACTGCGGAGAGGCCGACCCCATCTACCGTCGCTGATCATACAGGAGACTCGGACTGCATGGTTTCTCCGTCGACGCGTCTCGCCCTCTCCCTGGCCAACGACCACGTCAGATCGACGACTACCTATCTCAAACCAGCCGTGACCCAGCCCGTTTCAACCGTTCGCCGTCGCCCTACCCGTACGAGTCGCCGAACCGCCTTAGTCACTCGTGGCACGTGGAACGTGGAAGTCACTTGGCACGTGGAAGGTCCCCTAGCCCACGCAGGGTAAACTAAAGGCAGCAACTTCTGGAGGTGAAGTTGCACAACGGCGAAAAAAAGAAAGCCCTCCAACGACGCAAGGGCGCGCCGAAGACCGGGATTCACGTCATTCCCTCATCCCGACGACCCAACGGAACCCTGACGAGACTCCCGAAGACGACGACAGCTACACGGCGCGACACGTACCCAACATCACAGAGACGCCCGCCGAGAAGATGACTGCAACGACGACGCACAGTGCCCGACCGTGAACACGCACAAGCCGAGATGCGATGCCCCGACGGACCCGAAACTCGAGGAAGGCGGCGTTCGACGTCCACTTGTCTATCGACGGCTTTGACGTAGTCGCCCTCAACGACACGGGAGCCTACTACTCGGTAATGAGCGGGTCATTCGCGTCCAAGCTGAAGAAAGTTACGACAAGATGGGACGGTCCGCATATAGGCACAGCAGGAGGTCATCTTGTAACGCCAAGTGGAACGTGCACATCACGCGTCACCATAGACGGCACCACGTACCCTGCTGAGTTCGTCATTTTGCATAACTGCTCCCGTGACGCAATTCTCGGAATGGACTTTTTGCCGGACAACGGCGCAATAATTGATCTGCAGACCAAGTCGATAACTTTTTCCTCTGATCACTCTACGACGCCGCAAGCGAACCCCGATCACCATGCTGCTGTAAGGGTCGCCGACGATCACGTCACCCTGCCACCTCGCGCAAGCTTCAT
This sequence comes from Haemaphysalis longicornis, assembly GCF_048455015.1. Classification (NCBI taxonomy): domain Eukaryota; kingdom Metazoa; phylum Arthropoda; class Arachnida; order Ixodida; family Ixodidae; genus Haemaphysalis; species Haemaphysalis longicornis. Next base: position 194,629,255 of record NW_027526361.1, read on the forward strand.
GATCGACGTCTACTGTGAGGATGCTGCTCCTGACATCGACGCTATCGTAGAGAGTGACCAAAGGTTGCGTGACAATGTAGACTCCTAAGTATTTTTAAGACTTCACAATGTCAAACATATATTGTACGGTATAAGTTGAATAAGTTGCCTTATTGCGCTATATAGGCAATTGTTTGCATTCTTCAATATTCAAAGTCAAAAATCATTCGCTGCACCATGAAGATGGTGCATTTAGGTCTGGCTGAAGTGCTAGAAAATCGGTAGTGTTCGCTGTTTCACAATAAATTACGTAGTCATCAGCGAACAGGCTGTTGGAAGATGGCGTTGGAGACGGAAGGCTTATAATAAAAATTCTCAAAAGAAGCGGACCAAGGACAGACCCCTGTAGAACCACTGAAAGAACAGGGGGTAAAGATGAGCACAAAAGATTAACAAGCTACGAATATAAAGCGTTTAGCGAGAAAAGAACGCAACCGTGCGAGCACACACTTCCAGTTTTTGCCAGTTTATTTCAAAGTAGACGTTTATTTAAGACTTTGTTGAACATTTTTCTGAAATCAAGTAATATAGTCTATCGCACAGCCATGATCAAGTATTCTACGAAGGGAATCAGTAAAGCATGCTTGCTGAGCGTGGCATAAATAATGCTTGCGGAAGCCATGTGGCGAGGTGTGAAAATAGAAATGCCCGACCAAGTGTTGAGCGCTTTGAGGTGATATCATGTGTTAGGGAAATGCAAGTGCGGGAAATCGATCCGTAGTTATTATTTTTGCTACTTAGCACCGGATTTATGAACAGGAATCACCTTTCCAATTTTTAGAAAAAATATAGGTTTTGCTTGTTTGCGAGTTTAGATATTGCCTATTTATGCGGAGGGCTCGGGTTTTTATGACGCGCATGGGCACACGCTCACCACGTAACTTTGGTTTAAAAAGATTCTATTGTTTTCCCTCCGAGCGCTTCGTAAAGTGTTTCAAGAATTCTTTAGCAAAGGACAATTCAGCGTTAATCGAGACGTAGTCAGCTTTGGCGTAATCAGGTATGTACTGTTGCCAGCAAAAGTTGGCGCGATGTGCAATGCGTGGCCGAGCGGAGCAAAACTGCATTTCTGGGCCATCTGCAGCCAGCGGGTGCCGGATCAAGGCTCAAGGAACTGGCGTGCTAGACGCGCTTTGCGCATGCCTGTCCTTCGTTAGTTACGGGGCATCTCTGATCCCACGCCTGCCCGCCACATTTTTCGATATTCGCGGCAGACGCTGTGGCGCCGAGTGACCATCGCCGTCGTTCTTCTATTGCTGTTGCAACAAAACACCTCGCCCGCGGCCGCCGTTGGCGCGGAGCGCACCATTGAACAAATCTTTTCTTCCCCGAGGAACGTCTGGTTGAGCAGGAATTATATTCTAATTTTTAACCTAAGCACCGATAATCTGTCAGCTGACCAAGAATTGCCATTCGCCGCTCATGGGTGTAGCTACCGCAATTGATGTTGGTGCGTGCTCTGCTATTATGGCTGCCAGTGCTTCGGAGGAGCAAAGAAGGGATATCGCCCGCTTTACGGGTAGCTCTAGGTAGGCAGTGACGCAAGTTACAAGTGGCAAGTTCAAGTAGCAAATGGCAAGTGGTGAGAGCAAGTGGTAGTAAATTACAGATCCACATGAGTACTAAGCACTTTTACAGGCCTCCGCTATAACAAAACAATCTCAGAACTGTTGAGTGCAGAGCAAATACTGCAGTTCGTACGCAAAGTTTTTTCGATGAGGACTAGGGGGTGCACCAGTTGTAACAGGCGGGACACACACCTAAGTTTAAGTGAAGAGAAATGGGAAAAATTGAAAGCCCTTCCAGCCTGTGATGAAGGATGACAAGCCGAGCTGGGCGGAATCCCAGATGGTCACGAAAGAAGCAGGTTGTGGGTTAGAGTTCCGCTTAATTCCTTGTTACTCAGGTGAATTGAAGCAATACGGACTAATGTTTTATTCTATAGGACAAATACAGGACTGAAATTGGCTCGCAAGACATTGTAGTCCTCTGCGCGGCTAATTATCACACACTTTGGTCTGGGTTCCGACAAAACGAGGGTTACAGCCATTTTCTGGAACCATAGCTCTTCCTTTGAATGTCATGTATTGACAGCAGATGGGAATTCTGTATCGTTTACAGCTTCCATATAAACTAACTGTGGCAGCAAATGTGATTCGGCGTAATGATAGCGCCATTTTCGCGGCCAATTTCAGTATAGTGTTTTTACATGATACCTCCATTAGACCAGAAAGTTTGCTTTCCGGATTTCCTCCCCAGAATGTTTACTTTGCTGCAGTAATAAATTTGCGACGCGACTTTTTTGTATGCATCCTGTCACCAGGCGCAGTTTCCGACAGGTAGCCTAAATAACTCCTGTAAAATCAATTTAGTCGTCGACAAATGCATCACTTGGAAGATATTTCCTCAACTTTGCGCGGCGCGCAAACGGCGACCGCGGGTGACGTGTTTTGTTGCACCAGTGATTGCGGAACGACGGGGACGGTCACACGGCGCCACAGCGGCTGCCGCGAATATCGAAAGCATGTCGCGGGCACGCAAGTAATCAGAGATGCCCCCTAACTAACAAAGGGCAGGCATGCGCAAAGCGCGCCTAGCACGCCAGTTCCTTGAGCCTCGACCCGGCACCCGCTGGCTGCAGATGGTGCAGCAACGCAGTTTTTCGTCGCTGCACATCCCGCAAACGTTTGGTAGCGACTGTACTTCGTAGGCTTTTTTAAACATTAAGCTGAAAAATGTAGAACGTTCTCGCGCAGTGAGTGGTCACTAATATCTGGTAAAACCGATATCGAAGTGGCGGATTCGGCTGGCGATATCAGGACGGGTTGACAGTGCTATAGCGGAACGTGCCGTACACCCATTAGGTTGATTGACCATTTGGGTGAAGTGGAACTCTGAATAAAAATCGCCAAATAACTTTGGTTCGGAAGACGAAACACCACAAACGGGACCAACAACTGCCCAGGTTATGCTAAGACAGTTGAAGTCGCCTAACAGGAAGATCGCCGACTCGAGGAAGCGGACGCAAATAAGATTTCCAATAATCTAAAGGTTGTTAACGAAATAATCGTCACTGAAAGAGGACCTTAATTTGTTGTCATTACGATTTTAGGGTATTTAAGCGCTAATGTTACCCATATAATTTCTACATTGCTAGATACCTTAACTCACGAGTATGCTATACTTGAGTCAACAGCACTTAGAACAGCACCTTCCTATCTAACGTCTCTCTCGTAGCTCGAGAAATATTCTATTTCGTCTTGCATTCACAACTTTTGTTCACCCGTATTTTAATAGCCAACCACGTTTCTGTTAGCACGATAATGTCTGCTGAGCACGAATCAATTATTGCGCTTTGGTTCACCCTATTTTTAAACAGGACGAGTGCTTGTGAATAGAAGTGATAGTTGCACGTCTGCGCCACTACTTTTCGGACTGACCTACGTGGAAGATTTAAACGTGTTCGCAGGATGGAAAGATAATTGATCAGTGTCGATTCCGGACTTGATCTCACAGACACTGTTAGAAGCTGGGTGGTTCACGTAAGCCTTATTTTTGGTTATCAATTTGTTGTAGCACACATGAAATTGATCAGCGCTAGCTTTTCCAAACTCGACAAGTTTCTTTCTTGCAGTGCGAGTAGAAACACAGAAATCTTCACTTACAGTAATTCCTACGATTTTCAACACAGATTTTGAAGAAAAAATGCATTGTTTTTTTAAATCAAGTGATTTTGTGATTAGTGGACGAGATTTATTGGCGAATACTTTCCTAGGCTGTGGCGATGAGATATGGCATCATCCGACGGTTATATGTGAGAGCAGACGAATTTGTGTCACCAAAATCTTTTTCAGAATCAGCACACGTTTCTGTCTGGTGAGGAGCAAAACCAAAAATATCAAGTTATCGCACCTTGACGGATCTTCAAAGTAATTCAATGGTCATGAATGCAGGTTGTTTCTTGATCTACAACTCCCGTTACCGATCGTGTGATTTCTATCTCGGCACAGTTTTTAAGTGCTGGGAGTTTTTTTTCAACAGTTTTTCTTCAACCTGGTATTTATATTAGTCATTTGCTTTTGTGTATTTACCTGAATTTTGTTCACTTCATTCAGTTCTTAGAGTACCTCTGCACGATCTTTGCCTATTTTACCATTGAATGTCGTCGTCAACGACAGGCGCTCGTTGGAACCCTTGTTCGAATCCTCCTTCGGAGGCGCGGGTTTCATGTCGACAGCCCCCATCAAGACCAAAAGAATAGTGACATGCACATGGTCACAAACATTGATAAACATGGTGATGGGGGAAAGAAAGAGAGTAAGCTAGTATTGCTGGTGTGGTTACAATGCAAACCAGGGCTGGGACTGACCTGCATCGAGAAGCAAAAGAAGGTTTACAGGTCTGCACTGTAGCTCCTGTTTTCTGCCCACTGACGAGGAACGATGAAAATCTAGTTGCGATAATAAAGAGTTTCTGACCGTTTCTGACGGTCCGCTCCGCTCCGATAGCTAGCTGGAGCGCCATTGCGCATGCGTTGCGCGCAAAGGCGCTAGTGGCGATACCGGAGCGGGGCCCGCTCCGCTAACCGGGGCTTCTTAGCGGACCGTCGTGACAGCTTACGTTACCGTGTGCAACGCCGCCTGTATTAACATTGCCTGACGCGTCGCGCGCTTTTCAATGGGAAGGGTAGGGACGCTTAGTTCAGGCACCGATCCGCTATGTGGCGCGTGCCGGCGGACATCTCGCCTTACGTCACTGCTCGCGAGTCGCGAACGCTGCACCCACTTCTACGACGTGTGTCTGTCAGCTTGCCTGTTGGGCTTCAAGGGCCGTTTCGCTTACATCTGAGCCGTGACGGGGCGCTAGTTCTGTGGCGCACTGGGGATCTCGTTCAACGTGTCGCTCGCTTCATACTTGCTGCATTTTTCCAAAGATAAAGACGGAGGCGGACTGAAATAGTCTAAGAACATACTGATTGTCGGGTAGACATATAGCTAACAGAAAACGATATTTTCCGATGGGGCAGCCATTATTTTACTGATATTTTTCTTTCTGGAGTATTTAGAGAAGAAAAAATTGCGTGCACGTTTTTTGTTCAGGCGCTCACTTCTACGATTACTTTCCAATAATATCACGTGCTTTGAAACTTCAGAAAATTATAGGAAACAAAAGGATAAGCAGCTGCGATCCTGCCACGCTGTCCGGGCGCTTCTACAGTACAGTCCTCAATTTTAGAAGTGCGTACCGATGCGGAGTGCGAACAGGGGGTTCAAAACAATACCTCAATGCGGAGGGGATAGAGGGGGGATGCCCCACTCAGAAAATTGCAGGGCCTGTGATCCGAGTAGATAAGCGCGCAAAGCCGGCATCAGCCTGCGGCAGCGCAAGGGATTTTGCTTCGTGACAAAGGAAGTTTTATCAGTGACAGACCAAGACAGACAGGCATGGTGAAAAACAAGAAGGCGTAGGAGCGCCGCCTCGGGAACGCTGAACAAACTTTCCACTATTTTGCATAGTTTCCGAGAAGCGGCGCTGGCTGGCGGACACGAAAGCACGCTGGAAGGCTACGGAGCGGGGAAGGGTAGGAGAGAGCAACAGGAGAGTGGCTGTTTGGCCATTTTTCGCTCACGCGTTAGGCACTGTTTATACAGGCGGCGTTGCCGTGTGGAATATCAACATGGCTGCCCCGCGATGCGAGCGCGCTCCCGCGAACCCCGCGTCAATATTCTTTAGTTGAAACGCGAGCGACGAAATCGCAAACGCTCTTCCGAATAGGCAAATATGCCATGCTCCTCACCGAGGATTAGTACGGAAGCCGAAAACGTCGATCGAAGCGCAGGGCTGCTTCTATGCAGCGCCGAGAAAGACAGCCTTGCCTTGGCTATTCCAAAGTTTATCGGCTTCTTCAAAATGATTTAGAACCATTATACCGTGTACGCGACTACATTGTCTTAAAAAAGTGAAATAAGGCACTAAACACGGTACTTTACATTACTTGAGCGACCAAATTGCAATTTGTATCTTTACTTTGCGATGACGTTTTGGTTCGCCCACACACAGGGCACGACCGCTGACGCGAATCATTCCCCGTCGAGGGAGATACGGTTATCACTTAGCTAAAAGCCTTTCTGTCGCTGTCACTCCGGTTGTGCTTAGCGGGCCGTGGGGAGCATAGCGGAGCGTCAAAAACGGTCAGCTAAGACTCTCTATTGTCAAAGACTATAATGATATGCTTACGCGATACTACAGGGAGTGAGGTAAGCTTCCAAGGTATTTTATCTATGCGGCCGGGCAGCTTTATTCAGGCTGCAGTGCTGGATAGCGCAGAAGCGAGCGCCTGATAACGTGACATGGTGGGCCGGTGGCTAGCCGGTGATTCTCATCGATAACATCTGCGCCGAGAACCAAACATATTTCGCAGGTCCGCATTCTAGCCACCATTTCTGCCCAATCCGCTGTCTCACCCCGTTTCCTTGTCCGGTTTTCTCGCGTATTCCTGTTCCTTCTGTGGCATTTTCCTCGCCTTATCGGAATCCTTTCCTTCTTGAACTGTATGTTCTGCACATTGACATATTTTCCACCAGGGTTCCTTACGCTGACGTCATTTTTGTGCTCACACTCACCCTGAAAGGGGCCCTGAAAGGCGTTTTGAGCACACTAACTGAACTAGCTCAATGGTTAGATTGGGTCGTGAACGTCATCTGTGCCAAGTATTACTCTTTTACGCGCAGCGGAAAGCTCACACTTTTGTTGCAAAGTTTGTCGCTTTTTCCTCACCCTTCCCTTCTTGTTTTTGAACGCCGCCATCTTCAAATGTTTAAATCATCGATTCCCAAATGTTCGTCATGAGCTATACATCCGGCTATTGGGCGGCTTTTTTATGCACTTCCGACAAAGAGATGTGTCGTCTGCTCAGCGTCGGCTCGCCGGCTGATCTGCCAGCGTAGTGCCGGAGTGCTTTGACATTTTACGACCAACGAAACAAGTGTAAACAAATGCTTAACCGTTTGTATTGAATGCAACACGGCCATAACACGGCATGGATATTCTCTTACTTGAGTACGTTCCATAAATAAAGCGTTGAAGCCCCGTGGCACTTCTTTCGTGCAATCGCAGAGAACGCCCTGAGTCGAATGCCCGGGTTTGACGCATACACTTTATTCAACTTCAAAACAATCCAGAGATGCGTTTCAAAAGAACACAACGTCACAACATGCGTTGCAAGCCTGAACCGCTATTGACAGACGATGGGGTGCCTCCTCATGCCCTTCATAAATTCGGCACTCACCTCGCGCGTGGTTTTAGGGGACGAACAGCAAGTAACCTAACTCTGGCGCACAAGCCGATATGGCTTTTCGTCACGCCCACTGCACATACCCATGCGAGGTTGAGTCGTACGTCGCTCGACAGAGAGAGAGAGAAACAACATTTATTCATGCCTGCGTAAACCCGGTGGGTTACCTACTGGCGCTACTCGCCGGACCCCGTGCAAGGGGTGGTGGAAAGTCGCACTTTCGGCCGCTGGCGTTCGATGGCCGCGAGCGCGAGCTCGGCAGCCATCTTTTGGAGTTCGTAGTTGACGCTGGTGACCGCGTCCCTCACGCTTGGTGGGAGCGGATCATCGTCCTCCTCCGTTGTTGTTGTCGGTGGTTGATTGAGGCAACCCCACAGCATGTGCTGCATGGTCGCACGAGCGCTCCCGCACAGCGCACACTCGTCCGTTGGGTATAGTTCGGGGCACACGTGCTTGGCGACCACGGGCGTCCATATCGCCCGCGTTTGGAGCTGTCGCACGAGCACCCCTTCCCTCCTGGTGAGTTTACGGTGTGGCGGCGGGAAGGCGCGCCTAGTCTCTCTGTACCACGCAAGCACATCCTTGTAGGAGCTGACCGGGGTTGCCTCCTCTTCTTCCCTGTAGTAGTCTTCCGCGTTCGATGGAGTAGGAGGAGGAGGCAGACTCGCCTCGGCCGCAGCCGCCGCCCGAGCCGCCGCCGCACCCTCCGCGGGCGCAGCAGCAGCAGCCGCGGCAGCGGCCGCACCAGCGACGGCGGCGCCATCGTGTCTCGTTAGCACGCGCGCCGCTCGGTCCGCCTCCTCGTTGCGGTTGGTCCCGGTCCCCACCGGTCCCACGTGTGCCGGGAACCACTTGAGGACCACCGGTAGCGTCCGTCGGGGCAGGGCCCCGCACACCCTGTTTGCGCACTCCGACACCGAGTTCCGAGCGTAGCTCAGTATCGCGTTTCGCGAGTCACTGATCACTGTCGCGCACCGTGGGTCCACTAGGGCCAGCGCGATCGCCAGCTCCTCCGCTTGCGTTGAGTCCCGGGCCCTGACGCTGCCCGCCGAGCACAGCTTCCCGGTGGTCGCTGCAATCACGGCCACGGCGTACGTGCCCCGGCGGCCTGGGTATTCCGCGTCGCTCGACAAAGATAATCCAGACAATGGGAAGCACTATCTACCCGCAGAAGCACAACGTCGCATTTCATCGCGAAACAAAGGCGGCCAAAGCACACACACAATCGCCTCCTGTAAAGCCAAACGTATCTCGCACTTCCCAAAGGAAGTGAGTGGTACGGCTGCACTGCCCACATGTCGCGAGGTGGGGCCCCGAGCTGAACCGGAATCACGCAACCGTAACTGACTTCTGGAGCGGTTTGTGCCTTGTTGCCAAGGCAACCGATGTTTGAGATTGTCAAAGAAATGGCGCTCGCTCCAGCGCTAGAAAGCTCAGAGCCGCGGTGGAGCATGTTCTGCCAACGTTGCCGCTCTCCACCACGCTTCGCCCCAAGCTGAACTGGTCACATGATTGAAGCGTTTTGTGCACGGGTTCTGTATCGGTTTAAAATGTCTTCTTCACATGCCGCCGGCAGGAATTACCACCGCCGCAAAATAAGACCCGGCATCAGCGGGGTCAGATCTGATACGGTGCTTTTTGGATAAATAGTGCGCGGTGCATCAAAGGGAACGAGCGCACGATCCTCCCCGTGTTGCTGTGAGTTCGCCGCCCATAGCAACTGCAGCCACGTACACCGCGAAAGGGCAAGGCCAGGCCGCTGCACACATGCGGCCAGGTTTTTCGTTCGCTTTTCCAGCCTTGAGAGGAGTGCGTGATTCATGTTGTCAACAAAGCTTGCCCGTAGCAGACGGCAGTCTGAGGAGCACAATAGTGGAAGTACGTCACCGCTGAGGAGAGCAGCATCATGAGAGGGAAGGGTCTGGCGCCGTCAACAGCGAAGAATAAGGTGAAAGAAGGAGGAAACGCAGCGCGACGATAATGCGCGATTTTAATTTACGATTTCTCAGGTAATACTCATCGCTTTAACAAAATTCTTGCGGCAGGAGATTGCTAATACATTGCTTTGGTTGGTTACATGTACATCCATGCATCGGCGGAAGGTACTTCAGGACCCCTTTGAAATTGTGCCTAAAAGCTTGCGCTGTTACGCACAAGCTTTCACGCATTTTAGGTTAGGCGCTATTGCTCTACATAAAGTCAATTGAAACGAGGCCTTGGAACACTTCCAACCGCCCGGGTGAAATACCCCTGTATCAGCTTGCTTTCAATCGACTGTAGTCGAAATGCGGTAACGTTTGTTCACACTAAATTTCTTACACCCTTTTTGGCCAAAAAGGGTGTAGCAGAAGTGGAAAGAGAATTGTGGGAGGCGATTAGACTTTTTTGGTGAATATCAACACCCTTCTTGTAGCTCTATACCCTTTTTGTGTGAAACAAAATGGTGTTGACCAACTTCAACACCCTTGTTTTTTCGTACGGTGTTGAAAGGCTGTGGAAAAGTTGTTTAGTTGCTTAAAAAAGTGGAGCTGGGAGTTGCCTAGCTTCTTCCGGTGTTGCAAAGTTTTGCTACGTTTTGCTCAGTTTTTTTAGGTTTTGAAATGTTCTTGCTAGGATAGGCTAAGTGCTGAGGGGTGAGGCTAAGTTTAGCCGGATTCTACAAGGCTGTTCCAGTGTGTTCTCCACACTGACAGCAGATCTAAGGACGAAACAAGCTAGGCCGACTCCCAGCTCTGCTGTTTCTTCCGACCGACAGCCCTATTGCAAGCTGCACCAATTTTCTTGCGTTTTACGATCCCAAAAATACTAGTACCTTTTAAATGGTACAGTAATAAGTAGAAGTAAGCATAAAAATGGGCCTCTTTTGCTCACATTCTGGTAGGCTCGAAAGCCGGCTTCACTGTGATAATACCTATATGCGGTGGTGCACCCTTTTCCGGGCAGCGCGGTTCTTTTTCTTGGTATTTTTATGCTACACCACCAAGGCTAGGTCAAGGTTAAGCAACTTCCCTGCTAATACATTATGCCAATTAATAGTGTTTTAAACATCGTGAGTTAAAAACCTCCCCGCGCTTGTACAAAAGGTTCTGCTCATCCGTGTACACTGGCATAAAATACCTCCAAATTTGGAGTTCTCTTGCACCCTTTTTCTTCACACCCTTTTTCTTAGTTTCAAACACCCTATTTAGTGGCTTCATTTTGTTTTTAGGAAAGGGTTGTTGGAATAATGAACACCCTCTTTGGTGGTTGGTAAATGATGTGGAATAGGTGTATGGTATTCAATAAAACTCTACACCCTTATTGAATATAACTACATCACGATTTTAAAGGTTTCAGAAATTCATATGCTGACACTTGTATATGCTCACATTAAATGCATTATTCCAAAATTAGTGCTAAGATATCTGATTTTTGCGAGACGCCCACCGACTCTACCGAAGGAGTTTCCTCTTCTACGTATAAAAGCAAGAAGAGGAGATGCATTTCTAAGTAATTATTTACTAGCTGTTCCCATGCATACTGAAGGTTTTGTTGCTCCATTCATATGAAATCTAAGTGGGACTTGTGCCTGTTGAGTGTGTCTGTATGCCATAGTGCTAGCTTGGCTGATCCACATTGCCATGCGTAGCTGCTCTGCCCACACCCTTTTATAGGGTGTAAAACAATCTTAAACCCTTGTTAAGCCTCCAATCTTTTTTGACAAACATGTTTTAAAGGTGTGCGCCGTGGGGCAAGATTTTTTACACCCTTTTCGGACAAAAAGACTGTAAGAAAGTTTAGTTTGTTCTACTGCGGCCTCGCAGCAGCATGTACAACACCGCTTCCAGCTGCTGCCGTGTTGTTTCCTCTCTATCTTTAGAATTATTACCGTCTGTCCCTATTTTCTCGCATTACCCCCATAGGGTTCATTCTCCTGTAGTGGCGCCATCACCATCTGCATTCACGTCCGCCAGCATCAGCTTGAGTAAACTCCGGCATCATCATTAGTGGTGCCACGTGAAACAAGATAAAACACGGCTGCGCGCAGGTGCGTTTGGTTGTCACTGCCGCCCACAGTTTTGGTACGGGACTACGCATACACAAGAAATGATGTACTCGTATGTTTCTCCAATGACTCAGCTGATTCATGTAGAGCATAAACAACACGCGGTATTTCGTGCTCGCTAAACTAGAGGTACCAAATTAACATAGAGACAAATAACGGAAGACGTAAACAACTCCCGGTAGGCTACAGATACCGCCTAGAATACCCAACATTTTTGCTCAGTCCACATTATCTAAAAACGCACGCTAGGAACAGGGCAGCAGCCACTGCCTTGAAAAATATTGTTCTCATATAAAAGCTGCTTTGTTTTCTGAATGAAATGTTACAAGATGACGTTATCGGCTCATGGCAGACAGGAAATAAAACAAACGACTAAAAAGAAAGATGACAAAAAATCACCAGATGTAAAATGACATCGACAAGAAAAATAATTTGAAGCACAAGCTTCGCAGCAAAATAATTCTGTTTAAAAAGCATCTATTTTGTTTTTGTCATGAATTCTAAGACACACGAGGACGAAATATACCACGAAAGGTATAATACTCATTTCAATGAAGGCAATAGCCTGAAGAAAGTATTGTAATTTTGCCGGATCTCCGTAAAGGTATGTGGTATCCAAATGATCTCAAGAACGAACACAAGAAAACTGGCACAAAACTGTTCTGCACAAACGCTTCATTTTATGCGGCTCAGAGCAGCTTCCACAAGCAAAGACGAAAGAGGAAAATGCAGTGTCGTATATGTACAAAAGAATGAATAACCGACACTTCGCAGGAGGACTGAATGCACAGATTCGAAACGCACGAGTGGGAACGAAACGGACTGTACCGGCTGTTGAATGCCATGAAAAGCTTACGGTTGCTTTCTCGTGTGAAGAATGTTTGTTGCGGAGCGCCATCACCATTCAGCCTCGAACGTGAGCTCGCACAAGCGTCCAAAGAAAACGTTCTTCTCTGCCCTGAATTTTTGTCTGGGGTATGTTTCTTTTATTTTTCTGCGGCTTTACTATGCAAATATCCGCTTGACCTATTTTGAAGTATTGGGAAGATTTTTGGTTCCTTAACATCGAGCGCGAAATAGTCTGAAATCAGCTAGTTTTCCACAATGTTGACTTTCTTCCTTGGTTCTCCTCCGGCGCAACCATGTGATAAGAAAGGTTGTAGAGAGGTCGTCATCACCGATGGGCAAAAAGGAAAAACAAACGTCTGCGTGTTACTGCGAAGAGTAGCGAGGACTGAAAGCAAAAACATTATATGTGCAACACTTAAAAGTATGAATATGTCCCAAACTAAAGGTTTTTTTGCGGCTACTGGTTTATTTTTAACGAGCGTCAAAAAAAAGCGTCGCTTCCTCCACAATTATCTTGTATTTGACGTAATGATCTCGTCCATAAAATCAGGTGCAATACACCGCAAAGCCACGATCGCACGCACGTTGCGTCATTGTTTATTCACCTCACAGTTTAGGGATAAACACAGACAATCAAACTGAAAAAAATTCTCATTAAATTTTCTTCATTGTAATGAACAGGAAACTAGACCTCTCCGACTTCGTTTATATTTTATTTACGTACTGTTTTTTTAGTGTCCGATTTTTACGGGAAAATCTGTTGCATTTAGCACGGCAACCTTGTTGGTAATTCTTTATCGTTTCCCAAGTCCGTAGTCGAGAACTCTTTAGACCTGCGTTGAACCTAGGTTGTATGAGTTCCCCATACAGGGCACATTGAGTAATCTTGGTGACGGTATTGGCGACACCGGGGACCCCGAGCACCGATACTCACGCTGTAACCGACCGTGGTAATGAGTTTTAAGGTGAAGGGTAGAAACCACACGCGGTGGCCGTCGGCGCCTAGGTCAAGCTCCGGCGGATCGGCTCCCTGTCTATTTAGCAGGAAGGTAATTCCAGGACCTCTCTCGGTATCAGTGTAACCCGAGCGAAGAAACTACACCCGTCCCCTGTTTTTATACTATAGCATATGGTATTTTGAAACCCGCCCTCCAAACGTGATCGGTACCTGAAAAGGGGCCGCACCGAAGTAGCATTTTCTTGTCTTCAAGTATCTGTGTTCCTAAACCTGACGACTACTCGCGTTTCCTAGTCATTGAGTCCCTTGAAAAAGAAAAGCCTGTCACCTCACAGTCCGTGTTCCTGATTTCGAAATGTCTGGAAAGTCTGATCGGGCCATCATACAAAGCTAAGAAACAACGAACTGGTGAAGTTCTTGTGGAAGTCACCACCGAGCTTCAGGGCACCAAACTCCTGAGCCAAAACCGTATTGTCGACCTGGACATCATGGTCACGCCCCATCTTAGCCTCAGTAGCTCGCAGGGCGGGATATCCGAGCCAGATCTGGCAAACGAGACAGAAGCCTATCTTCATGAAGGCTTGCGAACCCAAGGTGTTACGGCAGTTTGATGAATTACCACTAAAAGAGATGGCAAGGAAATACCCACTAGGCACATAATCTTCACCTTTGACGAGTCCACTCTTCCAGATCACATGCACGCAGGCTTCATCCGGTGCTCCGTCCGAGCGTACATCCGGAATCCACGGCGCTGTTACAAGTGCCAGCGGTTCGGGCATGGTACTAACTCGTGTTGGGCCAACTAACCTGCTCCAAGTTCGCGCAACACGATCATCTAACTTACAATTGTCCTTCAAATCAACTGCTCTGCATCAGTTGTCAAGCACCTCACGCCGCATATTCGCGAACGTGCGAGAAGTTCAAACTTGAGTGAAAAGTCATAAACATCAAGGTCACCGAAAATATCACTCACCCAGAGGCGCGAAAGAGGTTCAGCTCTTTCCCCTGGGGGAAGCACGCCAACGCTGCTCGCAGGGGGCGGAATGGCGTCAGGTTTCAGCGGGGACCCAGTACCGCGAGTAGGACTTGGTCCCACCCTTGGCTTTGGCGGTTAGACTTTGGCGGCCCGTACCGCCCCCAGAGTGCTTGCTGAACCAGAGCGGCTGTGATGGCAACAGCCACCGTCGGGACCGATGCAACTTCGGCCCCTGCTTCCTCACCCTGCCTGCTTCCACTGAAGGCTCTGGAAGCGAAGGTTACCGGGGGTCCCGGTTCGGCTCCCAACACTGCCGCACCGCCCGTGCAACCTGAGGTGCTCCCGACACCTTCGGCGGCAGCGGGTCAGAAAAGGAAAGGCACTCGAATGGGTGCCAAGTCCAAGGGGCCTGGTCCATCGGGCACCCCTAGAACATCCGAGGATGGGATGGACGGAGCACCTTTTCTCTCTTTGTCGCAGCGGAAAGAACTGGTCTCTGCATTCAAACCTGTAGAGAGGCCGAAAAAGCCCCGAAAGACGATACATAAACACAACACTCCAGTAGCAACGAACACTTCATAATGGGAAGAGAAAACATATTCCAATAAAACTGTAGAACCCTTCTCAAAATTCTTGCCGATGTATACGAAATACTCCATGATAATGAGCGAAGTGTAATTTGTGTACAGGAAACATACTTGAATTCCAATCACACAAATTTCTTCATTAGCTACATGGTATTCAGAAAGAACAGGGATGGCTGCACACAGTCTTCTGGCGGTTTGGCCATAATCGCCTGGAAATCCCTAGCATGACACCCTGTGACTCTGAACACTGTCCTTGAAGCAGTAGCAATTCACATCATAATAATTAATCGGTTGATAACGGTATGCTCCAGATACATTTCTCCTGATCTTGCACTTTCGAGCTCTGACTTCGAGGCGCTGGTTGACCAGCTGCCCGAATCGTACATCCTCACAGGCGAGCTTAATGCACGCGATTCTCTTTGGGGCTCTTCTCGCACGGATGCCCGAGGTCGTCTGATAGGTACGTTTTAACATTCTCTGGAGCATGCCTTTTCAACAAGAAACAGCGTACATACCGGAACATAGGACACAACACATACTCATATCTTGACTTGGCTATTGGCTCCACAGTTCTCTTTTCTTGTCTTGAGTGGAGCGTGGGCACGGCCGCATATGGTAGTAACCACTTCCTCACTTCACAAGCATATATAGGTGAAGTCCCATGCAGTCCACCTTCCCAAAACAGGTTCAATGAAGCTAGGGCTAACTTGAATACATTTAAAGAGACATCCAAACTACACCACACATCCATTGGACACCTACATGTACAAGAAGCTACAAAACTCCTCACGGGTAACATCCTCGATGCCTGCGAAAAGTCCATTCCCCACGCCTCTGATGTCCCGCGCAACGAAAGGAGGCCGTGGTGGTATGAGGACTATAGGCTGGCGCGACAGGCCAAAAAATGCGTGGGGTATACTTCGTCGGTACCCCACGTCGGGTATCCTTTTATTCTTCGAAAGGGCCAAGGCGATTATAAAACGTGTGTGCCGTGAGGAAAAACGAGATAGTTGGCGACCAATAATAACATGCATAAACTTATACACCGACACTCCCAAAGACAGGACACGAATACGCAAACTAAAAGGACAACAGAAACACAGCCTGCCCCTGGTTATTACAACAGGGGATACAGTGGAAGACCAGGGTAACACGCTGGCACAACACTTCCAACATGTGTCCAGTCCAGCACAGTACACTAACACTTTCATGATACACAGACAATCGGCCGAAAAGAAGTCTTTACATGACAACGACCACTCAAACTCTTATAACCCCGAGTTTTCACTTCATCAGCTGAGGGCCGCTCTGAGCACTTGTAAACCATCAGCTCCAGGCCCAGAGAACATCACATATACAATGATACAGCACCTACACTCACACACTCTTCTAACACTTCTGCACCTATATAACAAGATATGGCTTTCGGGGCACAATCCAAACTCTTGGAGGGAGGCTATAGCTGTAGCTTTACTAAAAGAGGAAAAGGACCCTTCCTTTCCGGCTAGCTCTCGACCCATTGCCCTGACCAGCTGCCTGTGCAAGCTTCCCGAGAAGATGATAAATTGATCACTTGGCAGTGGCAGTCGTGGCAAGAGGCATGCGCTGCTAAACTCGCTCCTTCTGATACGCAGGTCGTCGAGCTGCTGGCAAGAAAGCACGGTAACCACTGCGTCCTGGGCATCATCGCAGCTGCGCAGTCCCCGACACGCGCTACCGACCAGTGACGACATCGTGCTGCGCAGACAAGGAAGCGGCTCAGCCCACCATCTCGGAGGGCCTGTAGCAACCACCAGTCGGCGCTGCTGCGGAAATCCACATATAAACAGCAACGACCGACACAGAGCATCACTTGGCAGTGGCAGTCGTGGCAAGAGGCATGCGCTGCTAAACTCGCTCCTTCTGATACGCAGGTCGTCGAGCTGCTGGCAAGAAAGCACGGTAACCACTGCGTCCTGGGCATCATCGCAGCTGCGCAGTCCCCGACACGCGCTACCGACCAGTGACGACATCGTGCTGCGCAGACAAGGAAGCGGCTCAGCCCACCATCTCGGAGGGCCTGTAGCAACCACCAGTCGGCGCTGCTGCGGAAATCCACATATAAACAGCAACGACCGACACAGAGCATCACTTGGCAGTGGCAGTCGTGGCAAGAGGCATGCGCTGCTAAACTCGCTCCTTCTGATACGCAGGTCAGTTAACAAGGCCCTGTACCTTTAAGTTTTTTGCATCTTTTTTGCCCACGGCTGGTGCTGCCAAACGTGCATTGATCGCAATAATGCCGACGAATGCTGAGTTGGCGCGTGACGTTAAAGCTTTGAGCCAAGAAATTGAGGAAATGAAAAAAAGCCTCTCGGTGTTCAATACTTTGTACGAAAACATGAAGGAAAAACAAGAGCAGTTGACATCTGAAAACAAAGTGCTAAAAAAAGAGAACGAACAGCTGTCTAAGCGGTTAGCAGAATCTGAGCAGTACAGTCGTTTGAATAACATCGAGATAAAAGGGATCCCCTGCACACAAGGCGAGGACTGCTCTAAGATACAGGAAAAAATCGGGGAAGCAGTTGGTTGCACCGTAACATCTGCTGATGTAGATGTTGTGCACCGCGTTTCTGCGAAGAAGGATACGAACATTATCGCTAGATTCTGCTCGCGCACAAAGAAAACCGACTTTCTTCGCAAGGCAAGGAAAGCTCGCATAACCACGAAAGCCCTGAATTTTCCAGAATCGGAAGAAAGCAAAATCTTTGTGAATGAGCATCTGACACCCGACAACAAACGCCTGTTCGCGCAAGCACTGGAACTAAAGAAAGAAAAAGAGTGGAAGTTCCTCTGGACAGATAACTGCCGATTTAAAGCAAGACAAACTGAGGACAGCAAAGTGTATGTCATTGCAAGTGCTGCTGATCTGTGTCGTATCAGCTAGACCCAAACCACCTTAATAATGCATTATGCCTTAGGACAGACTGGCTGATTACTCACTGGACCAGTTTAAATACTTGCTTAATGATAAAAAGTCAAATCATAAATCGTTTATTCACTTGAATATCCGCAGCCTCTCTAAGAACTTTGATGCAATGATTGACTTGTTCACTACGTTAGATCACCCTTTCACAGTTGTATGTCTTTCAGAAGTTTGGCTAACCTCAACCGACTTGAACCTATATGCTATCTCTGAGTATTCTGCTGAGTTCTGTTGTCGAGACGATAACCGATATGGTGGGTCTGCCATATATGTATTATCCAATCAGCCCTACCGTCGCAGAAATGATATTTCATTTTCGACTGCTAGCGTCGAATCAGTTTGGCTAGAGTTTGATTGCAACTTTCTGTGTAGCAATAGCCGTAGCACAGTAATCGGATCGGTATACCGATCCCCATCATCATCATACGTAGAGTTCTGCTCAGAACTTGAAACTATTCTTAATATGCTTGCATGTGAGGATAAAAATATTCTTTTGTTCGGTGACACTAATATTAACTTATTGGATCCAACAGATAAGTCCTGCTTTAATTACGTAAACGCTTTCGCTGGGCATGGCCTCGAATCATTAATTAATGCGCCTACTAGACGTTCTACCAACGGTACAGAAACTTTAATAGACCACATCTTATCCAACCTAACCATTGAGCAACTTTCCGGTGTAGTAAATATTTCTATAACTGATCACTACCCTGTCTTCACACTGATTGAATCTAGCACCAGGAAATACCCAACAAAACAAAAACAAAGCTTTGATAAGAAGAAGTTTGTTGCGTCAATTTCTAACTCTGATTGGTCTCCGGTTTTATCTGAAACAGATCCCTGTATTGCCTTTGAAAAGTTCAATAGCATTATCCAGTGTGCGTCCCAGCAATCTAGTTCTACGATCAAGGTTACCCGATGGTTTTCAACCCCACGAAATCCTTGGATAACACGTGGTCTCTTGCGTAGCATTACTAAAAGACACAATCTGTATAAGAAAACTAAGCTACAACCATTCAATCTAAACCTCAAACTACGATACAATAACTACTCAAATACTCTCTCGACACTACTAAAAAATTCCAAGCGTAAATATTTTGAAGAGGAAATTATGAGACGCAAAAACGATTCAAGGAAAACGTGGGAACTGATTAAGTCATTTCTTAATCAGCCATCAACTAGACACACAATTTCTAAAATCAACACTACATCGCGAACGCTCATGGAACCAAAAGAGATTGCAAATGAATTTAACGAGTTTTTTACCGGTAATGAAATAGCTAACGGCTCTGATGCCTCTCCTACGTACAGTGTACAGTCGTCACAATCATTTTATCTTTACCCCACTAATCCCCCCGAAATCTCCAGCACCATATCGAATCTGAAATCCACAGTCCCCGGGCTTGATGGAGTGCTTCCGTTGTCAATCAAAATAATTGGCAGCCACGTCTCCGTTCCTTTATGTCATATTATTAACTATATGTTTAAAGAAGGTACATTTCCTGACCAATTAAAAGTAGGTAAAATTACCCCGGTGCTAAAAAAAGGCGATCCGGAAGTCGTTCCCAACTATAGACCTATTTGTATTTTGCCATTTTTTAGCAAAATTGTTGAAAAGCTTATTGTAACACGTCTCACAAAATATTTCGACAAATTCAATCTTCTCTCCCCTCATCAGTTTGGTTTTCGTCCAGGATTTTCAACAGAACATGCCCTCATTTCTTTTACGGATACCATAAAACGCGCTATAGACATGGGTCATATTGTAGGGGCTATATTTGTAGATTTTACTAAAGCATTCGATACGATAAATCACACAATTCTTCTTCACAAGCTTGATGCACTTGGAATTCGGGGTCCTCCACTGTCTTTAATTCGCAGTTACTTATCTAATAGGTCCCAGGTCGTTGAAATTAACGGTTGTCTTTCACAACCGAAATTATTAATAAAAGGTGTTCCGCAAGGGTCTATTCTAGGCCCACTATTATTTTTAGCATATATAAATGATCTTCCGAATTTTCTTAAGCTTACAAGCGCCGTAATATATGCTGATGACACTACCATATTTGCTCACAAAAAATCCCTAACTGAAGTCTTATCCCTGTTAAATTCAGACCTAGATAATTTGGTATCCTGGTGCAAACTTAATTAACTCTACATCAACCCTGCGAAAACCCATTTTATGCTTTTTCACAGTCCTATGCGCAATATTGATCCCACACCATCAATAACGTTACAAAACGTTGTCATTCAGGCATCATCTGCCGTCCTATTCCTGGGTGTACTGCTAGATACTCATCTCAAATTTCATCAACATATTAATATGGTATCGAAAAAAATTGGTTTTGGGTTACGAGTGATAATAAAAACACGACGCTACTTTCCGCGCCACATTATACTGTCCTTATATTACTCGTTCATACATAGCCACCTACAGTATTGCCTTTCATCATGGGGAAATACTTACTTAACCCACTTGTCCCACTTACAGCATCTACAGAGACAGGCTGTAAGACTAATTACCTTTAACAGTCATTTTTCAGAAGCAAATGCAATTTTCAGGACCCTCAATGTACTACCATTACACAACCTTTTCCAGCAGAAGCTGACAACAATTATTTACCGCGTAGTTAACAACAAAATATCTATTGGTACCTTAACACAATCTAACCTGCTTAACCTAAACACAACGAGATTCTCTGAAAATAACAATCTGCTATTACCCAAAGTTAAAACTAACTATGGAAAATTTACGGTGTATTTTATGGGAATTACGTTCTGGAATCAACTACCTACTAACATCAAAACCTCTACTTCATCTTATTCATTCATAAAACATGTCAAACACCACCTAGTTACCACAATGAATTCATCAATGGCATGAAGGCTGCCTAAATCAATAAGTACCTATTGCTTATGTCGCTGTTGTTTATATTAATGATGTAAATAATAGCAGTGTGTTTTGATGATCCTTTGCGTTGCACAATTTTCTTTTTTTTTGCAGTACATTTATTTAATCGATTTCATTTTTCGTGTCTTTTATTCTGACTCATGTTGTGTAAGTCCTGCTTTCAGACTTGAATTTATTTTGATGTACTAATGCATTATAACCACTGCCTGTAAATTTGTACTTTTCATCTGTTTTATGTATTAATAGGAGGTCCCCCTGACAGTTTTTTAACTTTGGGACCTCCTTCTGTATTAATTGTTGTTGCAATGTTGTTGTTGTTGTTGCAATAAAGAGAGAGAATCGCTGGGAGGCTCGTGTACGTTCTGCACATCAATGGTCTTTTGGAGAGCTGCCAGGCAGGCTTCAGGGTTGGGCAATCTATCAACGATCAGCTTCCTGCCCTGGAATCCCTAATAAAAGATGCATTTGTACATAACCAGTTCTGCCTTAGGGTATTTTTTGGTCTTGAAAAGGCTTACGACACAGCCTGGCGATATGGCACCCTTAGCAACTACAAGTCCTTTGGAGTGCGAAGTAACATGTTAAGCACCATTTCTAGTTACAAGTTCACGAGGACATTTCGTGTTAAGGTTTGGTCATCCCTGTCGGGGATACGTGTGCAGAAAATTGGTGTGCCACAAGGCGGCGTTTTAGGCGGCACATTGTTTATAGTTAGGATGTACTCCCTCGGAAAGGCACTGCCGCCATCCATTTCCTGTTCCATCTATGTAGGCGATGTACACATATCTTGTGAATCATGAACCCTGTTAATCTGCGAACGTCACGTACAGCTCGGTGTTAAGAAACTTGCTGGCGAGGCGCACCTCAGTGGTTTTAAACGAAACCCGGGCAAGAATATTTGTGTTTTCCCGCAAGCGCGGGATTAATGCGGACCCTCATATTGCCCTTTGTCGCGCATCTAGTCCTGTAAAAAGGGAGCACAAATTTTTAGGCGTCTTATTTGATGAAAAACTTACGTACGTCCAACACTTAAAACCACTTAAACATAAATGCCTCAAATCACTAAATATTCTCATGGTCCTCTACCACCAATTCTATGGTGCAGACAAAGAACTGCGTCTCCGGATCTTTACCGCCTTAGTCGGGTCTCAGTTAGACTACGACGGCGTCGTGTGTGGGTCGGCCTAAAATAACACTAAACATTCTTGTTTCAATACTCCACTTGGGCCTTCGCCTTGCGTGTGCGCGTTCCCTACTAGTTCGGACCAGGGTCTGTACGTGGAAAGTAACAAATAGTGCCTGGAACATCAACGAATTTACATAGATTTATTATACGCTTTAAAGGAGCCATGAAGAGAATATACAACTTTGTTTAATTTGAAAGAACTAGGATTCAGTATCTCACTCAGCTCCATTGCAGCCACAAGTAATGTTTTTAACCCAAAAAGCATGAGGTGTTTAAAAACGTTCAAATTTTGCGCCACAGTGACATGTTGTGAGAAAGAATGACGTCATACGGGCCAACAATAAAACATAATTTTCAGTGCATTAACTGCAAGTTAGCATTCAAGTGGTGCGCTCAAATTGGAACTAGATGCCCCATTACAGGCGACCAGTCATATGTCGTTGCGACAGGTCAGTTAGGCGGCCGCCAATCGCACAAACAAGGTTCTGTGACGCCATAGAAAAGTTGCGGGAAATTGGCTAGGGGGTCGCGACTGCTTTACACGTTTTCTTTAATATCTCCATTATTTGTTTTAAGATTGCGATGATATTGGTATCATTGTTATCGGGACTAAGCAGTTCTTCTAAAAACCCAGCTTGTATTTTGACTTCATGGCTCCTTTAAGGAATCACCATTGAATAAACATCCTTTCAAACCTGTCCTCAACGATACATCCACAACCCAGCGCTTCTCACAACGTCCATATGTTTCTTTTCCTTTTTCAATGAGGGTGAGAGAGGAAGCTTTAGGTCTTTCCGTTGGGTTTTGAGATGTATACACATCATCATTTAGTGACATTTTGCCACCATGGCAACTTCAGCCTGTATTGTGCGATTTGTCCTTTATGCAAATGGATAGAAACAGGGTTCCGAGAACTGCGATTCTGCAGCACCTCTTGTCTGTGCAGGATAAATATAAATGTGCCGAATTTTTAAGAGATGCCTCGGAAACTTCAACTACGCTGCTGTGCGTCGCTAAGGGTCGGAATTTTGATTCTTGCAGAACCATGAGTGTACACACCTCTATTTCCTCCGGAAAAGCATACGGTATTTTACTCATCGTTCAACACTTTATCAAAAAAGAACTTCTTAAGTCCGTCATCTTTAAAGATTATTTGAGCGTTCTGCGTGCATTGTCTTCACACAGACCCAGAAAAAAACCACATTGTCAATCTTGTCTTTAATGCCATAATGTTTATATATGCTAAACATTTTCAACTAATCCTGTGCTGGGTTCCAGGCCATGCTCGAATCGCGGGAAATGAGACCGCGGATCAAATGGCCGCCGCTGCTGCAATTGCAAACACACTGTACATAACAATACCCTGCACTGACCTCAAGCCACACATAAGACAACATCTTCGCAAAACCTGGCAAGCCGGCTGGAGTACACAGACAGACAATAAGTTTGACATAACGAAACCACACTTTGGACGCTACACTAGTGACTCACACAACAGACTCATCGAAGTTTCCCTAGCTAGATTACGGATAGACCACACACGCAACACACTCCCATCCACTTACTGGATCTCCCAGTTCCCGGTGTAGCAGGTGTGGGCAGGGCCTCTCCGTACTTCACATCCTCATTACATGCAAAGTACTCTACACAACAAGACGCAAGCACTTCTCTCATCTATACAGACAACACATTGCACTACACCCAGCAATCTTTCTAGCAGGTGACCCCGTGATTGCTCTCTATAGTACCCTTAGGTTTCTGAATGAAATCAAATTTTTGCACCTCATTTCGTACCACGCGTAGTTTTTAAATACCTAATTTAATCCTACACACACTCACAACCTGGCCTTCTACACCAGCGATCCTCATTGTCTTTTATTGATTTTACTTTTGTTTTTGTTGAAGAATTTTAGAGTTTACGTCTTAATCCTTCATACATAACCACTGTTTTGGCGCTCTTTGCCCTAGTTGGCCTTGCGACATAAGCATGCAGCCATCATCAGTTGTATGAATTGCACCTCTATGAGTGCCACATAAGTTGCACCTACCACTGGTTCCAAGCCGAATATTTCTGTTTTAAACTTCTAGCTGTGCGATAACTTCCGGTCACCACAAACTTTAATTCACTGAACGTCAAGCTTCGTTTCAGCGGCAATGCTTTCTTATATGTTATTTTTCATAAACAAGAGATAAAGAAAGTGAATGCCAAACAATTACAAAATTCTGAGTACTGTAGGCGTTTTGCTTCTGAGCAATATGAATTGAAACAATTAGTCATACCAGACAATTGATATTTTTCATATTTATTAACGTTTTTCACAGGTTTTTCACGTCCCCTATTTCGCAGTACAGTCATTGTTAACACCCTTATGTTCACGTATCTCCCAGGGACAACAATATGGTGCGAACCCTTTACTTTCTCAAAGGAGCTTCGAGACAAAAAATGGGTAAGTCAAAAGTGGCATGCAAATTGTTTGAGGTAATAAAATTAACCGCTCTCACGCTCCCCTATTCTGGTGTGCAGACTACAGAGTGGTAATTTGTTCGAGTCAGATGACTTTGTTGTCGATCCCGTCAGGTCACATTTCAAACGTGTGCCTATTCCAGGCAGAAAAAAACGAGATTCATCGATATAACACATTTTACTATTTGCCGTGCCTAGACGGCCATCCGACAGCTGTTTAGCTGGGCGTTGCAGTGCCGTCCCATGGTACTGCAATCATATGCTACCACGGCGTCCCGCCATTCCGGCATTTGAGCGGCTCCAGTACAGAGGTCTCGGCACACGGCCAGCGCGACGCCTTCGAGCTTCAGTCGTCTTAAGGTAAAAACTGAAGCCAGCTCGAGATCGAATTCTCACGTTGTGTTAATGTGTCCCTCTGAGCAAGCGAGCCGAAACCAAGGGGCTATGTGCACTTACTCGGGTTCTGCCGTCAGCCAACTAAAGGTGGTACGCTATCGAATGGTGTATGCAAGACGCTCCGTCCCCATGTCTCTACATAGACTCAAACTGATATGCTATGAGGGCTCTCACTCTTCGCCATGAATCGTGGCGGTAGGCCTCTGTTCGTGCACCCCGGCATTGTAATTGCGCCAAGTATTTTCCTACACAACAAATGCCGGGCTTTCGGCAATGCGGTAGGCTACAAGGTGCCGTGGTTTGCGGCGTCTGCGCCCTGCCGTCTGGCCATCACAACGCCGGAGCTCATCCGGGGAAAGAAAAGCCCACTGTACTTGTAATGGTTACTACGCCCCCAATGACCCAGTAGGGAGTGTATTAACACGAAAGTGTTTTATTACGGGATCCACGAAGATTTTGATTACGTCACATCTGTCACGGAAGTGATGCCAGTACGAGGAAGCAAGTGGACTTTGAAGTGTGCACCATTGCAAGTAGGGTTTTCTTGCTGGGAAGCAACCTTTAGTATAAAGGGTACCTTATACTTCGGGTTGTTCGTTTTCGGGTTTTATATTTTAACACGAGAGTGTTGTGTGTCGGGATACACAGATTTCACTGGCGGCATATCCGCCACGGGAATGACACCAGTACACTATTGCTGAACCGACCAACCAGCAGGACGTCGCTCGCCAGGGGCACCCACAAGACAGCCGCCGGCACGCAAATCATGATCGGCTGCAGATTTCGCTGCACATCTCACTTTGGTGTTTTAGCGATTCCAATGACAGACGAATAAGCAACAGTTTTTTATCTTATTTCTTTATGGAACCAAATTTATTTTTATCCTTGCAATTCAATAAGGACACTAAGCAGTAACTGACGGTGCTTATTCCTTACGGTGAGAAGTTGGAACCTTGTAATGCAAGCTGCCAAGGAAAACTATTAATGACATTTTTCAGATGCGGTAACGATGAGGCGGCGTAATTCTGGACAAAATCACCATTTCAAAGCCATGAGTCATAGGTGCTGCGTGTAACATAAATATCAACATAAATATCAACATAAATATCAAGGCAATGGAACTCGTGCGATCTGGTTCATGTCGCCAGTTGAGTATTCATCACTTGAAACTTGGCGTATTCCAATAGAGGTAAGTGGCCTCAGCTAGTGACATCGCCTCAACGAAAGTGTTGTTTACTGGTGCATTGGAGAGATAAGATCCATATTTGCCATTTCTAGCAACACGAGCCTCTGAATTAATATCCCCAAACAAGCAGCTACTCTAAATACAGCTCATTGATGCACTGCTCAGTCTCTGCTTGCAGGACTGAGTAACCGACAATCAGCAAGAACACAACCTGCAGCCTTAACACGAGACCTGCTCCTGGTGGAAGGTAAAAAGGAAAGTTTTTGTGATGTTTTTGGTGTGTCTCATAGCTCAACACGCAACATGCCCGCAAGACGTATGCAGCCACTTTTGCTGGCGGTTGCAGAACCTATTTTCTCTATTTATCTTAATTTAATAGTCGGGTAGGCTTAATGGCTTATTCTTTATTGACAAGTAACCATGTAGCTTTCACAAAAACTTCCTGTATGCCCACAGGCCTCGCTCTGATCATCGTCTAGAGCTGTGTATTGAGCACTGGCAATGCTCACATACAGCTTTGATCAGACGTTAAGCTCACGAATGGTATAAGTAAGCTAATTTGAACACATTAGCACTAAGTGTAGCAACTAAGTACGAAATGGAGTTTAAGCGCAATTTAGGCAGGAGTTGCCTTATGAGGTCTGAAACGAACAAGGCGCTACTTTTAAAAGCAGCATGTGTTATCCTTCACTTCCGCATCTTCAGACTTTGATTATATGTAGTTTTAGATATTTTCTGCTGTCGTGCAGTGCAGTGTGTTTCATTCGAGGATAACACGTGCCCTTTCTAGTGGAGAGTGAACAAACTGTGCATTCCATTACCTTGCATTGCTAGCAATCCTTTGTACAAGCACTATCAAGACAATAGCAATGCACAATGAATTGACAAGTAAAATAAGGCAACTGGAGCTAGCGAATTTTCAAAAACCAACAGTAAGATACCAAATATATGGGTGCGTTGAATACAAGACATGCCTTAATTCTGAGGCAGCATGCCTCGTTCCAGGAGGCAATGCCGGCTTTTTCTTAGCTGATGCAGCTTCCCACTTTTAGCCAAATCAAATAGCATTAATTTCACCAGTTTTTTCGCTTATATTAACATCTACAATGTTCTTGGAGTAACAAAAAATGTTTGTCACACACTTTGTTGCAGAACGTACACAAGGTAACACTGGATCATATATTCTCAGACACAGTCACTTTCTTAAGAGGAACTACAAGGAGGAGATTTTGCAAAAAACAGTAGATTGTACTATGCGGGCTTACAATAGCAAAAGTTTTGGCAACAGCAAACCACTGCATGGGGGACTTTCTTACGAAACTACCCCATGGCACCTTTTACGCAAAATACCTACAGTGTTTTCCGCATGCCCTCGAGGGAAAATATGCTGCAACCCAATGTCTTCGTAGGCGAGTTATGAACTTTGCACTGAGTAGATAGTACGAAGGAATAGCAAATGTTTGAAGGAATCGAAATATGCAATTTACACAAGTTTTTCAGCACATTTTTTGCAGTTCGCTGTGACTGAGCCTGAAAATTGGTATGTAGGCCAAGCCAAAGGCTGTATTTGACAGACCACAATATAACCAGCTTGTCTATAGTATATAATTACTCTTTCAGGGCAGCGAAAGCAATATAATCAGTAATAAATGACCCACACAGCAGTGAAAGAACAATGCAACACCACAAAGCCCGAAATAAATGCACAGCCACAGGTACTACAACTCCTGGCTGTATGCATGCTGAGAATAGTCTGAGGATCACAGAATTGCTTTACATAGAAGGAGTGCTGATATACCTGAGAACATTGGTAAGAGTGGTGCCCGATTATTGTTTGAAATAGCTGTTAGATTTTGCTCCGTGCTACTGCCGTTGCATACAAGTAGCTTGTTTTTCATTAAACGGACCTTGAAGATAAATTAAAAGTTTATTTCAGTAAAAAAACGGTTTGTGCTGGCGAAAATAATACCCATTTTATCACAAACTTCAAACAAATTGAGACATTAAAGAAAACAATCTGAAGTGGTGGTTCCCAAGCCATTTTTCCCAGATTTCTTTATTATGACCCAGAATCTTGTTTGTGCTAGTAGCAGCCGCCAACCTGAGTGACCACCAAGAAACATGACATGGAGAATGTAGCGTAGCTTCTACTCCCGCTGTATGGCATCACTTGAATGCTAGCATGCCCTTTCTCAAAATTTTGCGTTTTTTAGTTAAAACATCTTTTCTGGGTGAAATGAAAGTGGGTGAGCTACCGAAGTCTAGTTCTCTGAAAGTGGAAAACTTTGCATTGTTTTTATGGCCCTTTTAATGCCTGTTTACTTACTGTGGCTGGCTTTTTTTTGTTGCTTAGTCAAATGTAACTATATTGTGTCCCTTACAGAGATATAACTCCATCGAACAGAAACCTGCCAATTTATGGTTTATGCATCGCGGTAACCTGCAAATGACAAGTTGTTAGCCAATATATTTCGGCTAGCTAACAAAACATCCAGAGCTTATCTGCCGTATCAATACATGCTCTACATACATGTGTTCAAAAACACATTCGAAAAATTTAGTGGTTTTAAACTGTGGTAGTTTCAATTCATATGGCAGTTACCTGCATATATATGACATCTAAGCACCCGAATATCGTCATGTTAACAGAACTTCCAACCTTAGCTGCCAATTTACCAGCCACAACAAAGCATTGACTGCTCGATGAACAATCAGCTCAATGGCTTTGTTCTGCTTGTGACTCAATTGAGTGAGTCTAGTAACATGCCGTATAAATGGTACGCTGAAAATCTAGAAATTATCAGGACCACATACACACATTGAATTTCGACTCACTTTTGTGCAGCTAGCTGCATGGTACACAAATAATACATACAAAATGTGACAATACATTGAAACCACATAGATACATGCATACCAATAACAACACGCACTAGAAGACTGCTGCTACACTTGAGGTCGTGGTACAGAAACGAGCAGTATTTCTGCTGCACATTTCAAAGCCTGACAGAGCGACTACTTAATGCTTTTATTTCATGAGAAACCATAGCTCCTTGTTTAGGATAAAAGATGCACTGATGCCCATACGCACCTGGTCGTGCCAGCAGAGGCAAAGGGGACATATAAGTGTTGCTTATTCACCCAAAAAATATTATCATGTATTGCACCTCTACTTCATGTTTTTTCTTCCCTTTGATGACACTGCAGACTAGCTTCCACCCATATTCTGTGAAGAACTCTTTGACAATATTTAGTTCAGCTTGCTGATCCAAAATAGATTCCTGAGTCACGAAAACATGGTTTCGACCTCTTCCTCACTTGAATGGAATGCTGTTGTTAAAGGCTAAATTTTCAGAACACTACAAAGCACCATTTTGTGCCTTTTATGCTTAATGGTACCTCTGTTTTACGGCTACAATGAAAAGCCAGTCTACGTGGTAGCAAGGTAAGGGAAACTGCACAAATAAAACTGCACATATATTTTATCCACCTCACCTGCAAGTGCTCACGCAAAAGCTTTCGCAACTTGCTGTGATAAGACAAGCCAGCCAAGTATCTTCCTTTGCTTCTCGTAGGGCATTGAATGCTCTTGGTGTGTTTCGTTCGCCTCCATGGCTCTTTGCTTTGACATTCCCATGCTTGTTGAGGGGCCGGTTGAACGCAGCCGTGGCAACACTAGGTCGACCCCGATGTTTATTCTTTGCAGGCATTTGTTTGTCCTTCAAGCACCGATTTCCAGTGCTTGCACGTGTTTTCTGCCCTGGCTGTTGTGCCGATGTTTCTACATCTGTGTGCACCCATTCCTCTGTTGGACATGCTGCTAAACGTGCGGCGCTGTTCACCGTGTCATCTACTGTAGTCTGCTGCAGGCTGCAGCGCTTTTTTGGAAGCCTAATTATAGTGGTCATTGCTCCGTATGGCCGTCCTGTTGGCTGCACTTTCACAGGTATTCGCACATCTTGTAGAGCAATACTTACCTGTCAAGGGTATGACACATTTCCAGTTATGCAACTTAGGCTTTCTAAAGTTGTTGGTCTGTCATTGTCCTGGTTCATCTGGGAGCTGTGCTCATTTGAGGAAAGCGCAGCCATATCATGTGGCTTGTTCTGCAGACTCTCAGCTAGGCTTTTGACAACACCATATAGGTTGTTTCTAGATACATTTGTGGTGGTATGATTGTTGCAGGTCCTTCTCAGGCAGCATGTGCATGAACAGTCACAATTTCAAAATCCAGACCTTCCCCTCAAGCTTTGGTTCAGCGGACACGTCTGAGGTATTGTTCTCCACTTTCTTTAGAAGCACGTTTTATTAGATACTTGGATGACTGCAACACGTGGCAAAACTTCTCCTGTTGGGTTCTTGGAGTAGCCTTTCGAGATGAAACTGTAGCCGTTATGCTGCTACCTTCACTACCCCTTTCAAAGTCCAGCATGAGCCGCTGCTTTGTATCATAAATCGTAAGGTCCCATCTCGCTGCATACAGCTATTCTTCGAACAGGGGCAGGCCAAGTTTTGTCTCATTGAACATGTGCCTGCGAGGCAGCTGCATTGAAAGCGTAAAGACCAGTTGCAGTCAGTTGGTGTGGTGAGCGTCTCACTGCTCATGCATTTGCATGTGAAGGTGTGGTGTTTATGCTTAAAAGTAACTTTTTTGACCACTAATGTTTCTTCACAAACGCAAAGGCATACGTTCTGAGGGCCCATTGGTAGTAGCTTATTACCGTGTCCCTTTCAGGGCATGTCGGCCTTCAGTCTTTTATAGACGGAATTCCAAGCTTTTTGATCCCGTTCATTAGCCAATGCATGCAGGACAGCAAAACGTGTGGGTGCAAACTCTTCCAGTGAGCTGTGTGGCTTAATGATACTTTTCAGCTTGCCATTGATGGCCTCAAGACGGTTGTTGGTTGGGTTGTTTAGTCTGGTCATCAAGAACTAGGGGCATAATTATAGTTTCTGTTGTAGTTGGCAGTGACTAATGCAGTATCCATAGCATCGAACTTTGCTTCCAGTTCATCAAACATGGCATCGAACTTCGTAGGCGCCATCTGCAAAAGCTCGAGAGCTGAGTCCCTTTCGTTTCATTTTATGTTTAGCTTTGCTCATGAAACTTCCCTCCTGAATGCACGCAGAAAATGTAACACACAACTGAGGGGGCTCGAAGAATGAAAAAATTCCTCAGGACATCTCGCTCTAAGAGATCTTTGTCTGACATGATGCGTGTTGTGTGGACCTACGATAGATTCAACTCGTAATTTCGTCAGCAGCCCTATCAGACTCGCTGCATCTTCTTGACCCAGAACTGTTACATAAAGAACTTCCGTGCAGCCATTTGCATCTTGAACATGGATGATCAAAACTGGTGGCACAATTCAAGTAAAGTGTACGTTCCATCAATCCCCAAGTACTCGGGCTACGCTTTTATTGTACAGCGCATGGCTGGTGTCGAAATCAAAACACCAGGAAGAATTTCATCTTTGGTCAAGAGGATCATTATCACATTGGTATGCGAAAATAGCACTAATATTTATCAAACACCTCTAATAACATAGGCATTCTTCAGCAGGTCAACAGTCTTCTCCAGGTCATTCCTTGTAGTTGGCTTGTTGCCACTTCGGATGTTGCTTAGGTCCTTGAGGAGAAAATCCTTTCTTGTTTGTTGTCGTAGTTGGCGTTTCACAAGCTTTTTGTTGGCATGAAGTGGCATCAAGCAGTTCAGCCACTTCCAGTCTGACGGGGTGCGGTAGTGATCGGCTTTGCGGCACGTGAAGGTTCAGCACTTTAAATAAAAACGAACAAACAAACTAAACTGAATGGAAGATTTTTGAAACTAACCTGGGCAAAAAAGCCGAATTCGCACTGGACAACTAATCAAGCGTAGGCTCCACCGGAAGTAGTCTGGGAGCAGATGCTGCATCAGTATTTTCAGAGATATTCCCAAAGTTTCAAACAGAGTCTCTTGCCATTGGTTTTAGGTATTGAGCAGTCAATCGAGGTGAAATCTGCCGAGCGTTCCAGTCCCCCTATTTCTAGATTAAATTGGACTATCCTCTAAATGTATGTTTGTTATTACCTGTTTTTTTTGCATAAATTCCTGTGTTTTGCATTGAACAACGATGGTTGGCACAGGGTTAAACTTCCAAAATTTGTTACTACTACAGTATGTGTATTTGTTCCGTCGTCATCACCAGGGCATTCATTTCAGTGACAATTGTAGCCTACTGCTCATTACATGGGTGCTTATTGAATACAACCGAGCCCATTTTGATCGTACACCATATTTCTGTCTTACGTTTGGGAGAAGCATTGAAAGCTTATCCAAGGTAGCTCAACAGTCTGTACTGCTACACACCAAGCAGCGGCTCCCTACAGGCATATTGCACAGCACGAAATAAAACGACTGTCTTATTTGTTTTGTTGTTGCTAACTTGCACCAGATGAATGTTTTTTATGCCCAACGCATTGATTTTTCTGCACTGTGGCAGACGTCTTATTAGGAGGTTTGGGTATGTTTGGGGGGCCCGCAAAGTTTGTGTGGATATTTTTTTCAGGCTGTATGAACTACATTCCCTTCTTCAAAAATTGGCTTTTGTTATGACAGGGTGCAAGGAGATGCATATTCATAGCGTGCGTTGTTTATTCACATGATGATGATTGTGCCTAATGGCGCAAGGGATTCTAGGCCAAAGAGCACCAAAACAAGGGTGTGGTAATGTCGCAGGTGAGTTATATGCTGCCTGCTTTCATTAAAAGTTGTTTATGTAAAGTTGGTATACAGGGACAATGATTGTCCGTAAAACGTGAATAAAAGTAGTTGTTAGTGCATAAAAAGATTTGGGCTAAAAATCAAGGTGCCTCGGGAAGAGTTTTTGCGTAGGAAAAAACGGATGAGGCCCCTGAGTGTCATGGAAAAGTACCTCAGCAGTGCCCTTATTACTGACGGAAAAGATTGAATCATTTTCGATATGAAATTTTCATTAAAAAGCAACCTCGGTGAAGTAGTCTAAATCGTTTTTGTAACTGATTATTCCTTCAGCCCAGAGAAAGTGCGCCGGGTGTAGTGGTATATCTTGTGTATAAAAGTGAAGTATCTTTGTCTAATTGTTTCGAGTGACTTAAATTGAATTAGGATATGGAGCACAGAAAGATCTCCTTTACATTTGTCCCATGCCGGTCGTTGTGTTCTATTTAAACGGTATTCATGTGTGCCATGTGTGTGCCAGATCCTTAAACGACAGAGCAACTTCTACAGACTTGTGTAGTTTTTCGGTTATGTGTCTACATATTTGTGGTTTAATTGCATGGAGTTGGTTTTCTGTTGGCGTGTCCCAGTGTTTCTGCCAGCATTCCCGGAGTTCTTTTATTGAGCGATTTCAGGTCACAGTAAGGCACTGAGATTATGTCCGCATTTTCACGAAGAGCAGCGACAGCTGCCTCCCTATCAGCAGCCTCATTTCCTGGTATTCTACAATGACCAGGAACCCAGCAGACCGTAATTTTGAGCGCCATCGAATATGCTGCCATGATAGCATTTATGAGCGAATGGAAGACTGCGTTATTATGCTGTTTCACTAACGACAGGGCTGTCAACGCACTGAGAGAATCAGTGTATAAGACCGAGCAAACAATCTTGTTCGGTATTATGTGTTCTATTGCCACTGCAATGGCTTGGGCTTCACCTGTGAAACTGCTGCTGCGAGGATTCACGACTTTTGAAGCGCAGAGGTTCGGTGCAAGTACGGCACGTGACACTGCAGAATATGTCTCGGACGGGTCTGTATAGAACTCTGCACATTGATATTTATGCTGAAGACTTAAAAAGTGCGGTAGAATTAGGGCACTAGGTGCTTTGTTTTTGTTTATGCTAGCAAAAGACATTCGCATGCTACAGGCGATAGCTTCCATGGGGCTATAGCATCAGCTAAAGAGGGTTTGTACGTATCTTTGAAGGAAATATCCAAGTTGGAGGCTGCAGTGTTTACTGTTATTGCATAGGGCTGCGGAAGTGACGGCCGCTTAACGAACAAAAATGCAGTGGATGTGTCATGTTAAATGGGTGCTTTACGACTGAGGTTGTTTTTACAGCATATAACGAGGAAGGGTAAGCACACTGGTTTTCCAGTGACCACATGTCACATTCTACATACAAACTTAAACTTCCTATCGGGCTCGTAAGAAAATCACCCTTCGCCAACCGCAGGCCTAAATGATAGACAGGGTCAAGTAGTTTCAGTGCAGCTTTTGGGGCTGCCTGATACACTAGGCTACCATAATCAAGCCTCGATTTTACGAGGCTGTTGAAAATTTTTAATAAGAATGCTCTGTCCACGCCATGTCACTGCCGTGACAGAATCTTTAAAATATTTACTGCTTACGTGCATTTTATTCGTAATTGTTTTATGTGAGGAATAAAGGATAACTTTTCATTCAGCATCACTCCCAAGAATTTGTGCTCTTTTGCTATCGGGATGGGCTTCCCTTCAAGAGTCACACATGGGTCTGCCCGCATTCCTCGTAGCTTAGTAAAAAGTACACAGCAGCTTTTTGAGAGCTAAATTTAAAACCATTCGCATTTGCCCACCTTGAGAGGCCGTTCACTCCATGTTGGAGTTGTCTCTCACAAAAGGCCATATTGCAAGATTTAAAAATAATCTGAACATACAGAGTAAAGGAGAGAGGGGGGTAGACTATTTTTTAAAGAATTCATTTTGACAATGAAAAGTGAACTCAAGACACCTTCCTGAGGTACACCGTTTTCTTGGATGAAATCGCGTATTAGGACGTGGACAATTCTCACTCGGAATAAGAACAGCATTCTTCGATATGAACAAGGCCTATGACACGACCTGGAGGTACGGCATCTTCAGTGACCTGAAGTCGTTTGGTGTCTCCGGGAACATGCTGAATACCGCCGCTAGCTACATGTCGGAAAGGACCTTTGAAGTAGGGGTTGGCACTGCTCTTTCGAATGTATTCGTGCAAAAAAATGGCGTCCCTCAAGGCGGTGTCTTGACCCTTCATACCGGAACGCATTGCCAGCAACCATATTCTGTTCTTTATATGTAGGTTATGTTCAAATATGTTTTAAGTCTTGTAACATCTCAATTTGTGAGCGCCAAGTCCAGGTTGGGGCGAACAAACTTGCTGGCTTGGAGGGCACACACTGTTTTAAACTGAACCCTGGAAAGTGTACTTTTGATGTGTTCTCCCGCAAGCGCGGGATTAAGGCAGACCATTAAATTTTCCTTCATCGTGCATCTATTCCTGTAAAAAAGGAGCACGGGTTTTTAGGTGTCATAATTGATGAAATACTGACGTTCATTCCACACATCAAACAACTTAAAGATAAATGTCTGAAAACACTTAAAATTCAGAAGGTCCTCTCCCAACAATCCTATGGTGAAGACAAATAACTTTTTCCCCGTGTCGTTACCGCCTTAGTAGGGTCTCGGTTAGACTACGGTAGCGTCGTGTATGGGTCGACATCAAAAAAGCACTAAAAATGTTGATACAGTGCTCCACTTGGCCTGCACCTTGCGTCTGGTGCGTTCCGCATTAGCCCGACGCAGAGTCTGTAAGTAACAAATTGTGCTGGAACATCAGCGAATGTACATTAATTTATTATATGCTCTTAAGGTCTCATCTTGAATAACGATCCTTTTAAACCTGTCCTCAACAATACATTTACAACTCAGCAATTCTCAAATCGCCCATATGTTTCTTTGCCCTACTCACTGAGGGTGAGAGAGGTTCTTCCGTTGGGTTTTTAGATGCATGCACCTTATCCTTTTCTGACGTACCACTATGGCAACTGCAGCCTGTTTGTTGTGATGTTTTTTTTATGAAAACTGGTAAGAGCTTGGTTCCGAGTGCTGCGATTCTGCAGCACTTTTGTCCCTTCAGGATAAATATAACTGTGCCGAATTTTATAGTGATGCCTCGAAAACTTCAACTATGGTGTCTTCCTCCGCTCATGATGATAACTATAATTCTGAGATACCCATCAGCGTACACACCACTATGTTTTCAGCAGAAGCAAATGGCGTTTAAATCACCGTTCAGCACATTCTTAAAACACAATATACCAAGTCCGTCATATTTACAGACTCTGACCGTTTTTCATGCATTGTCGTCACACAGAACCAGAAAAAAACACATTGTCAATTTACTTTTTATTTCAGCAATATCGGTGTGTGCTAATAATTTTCAAATAATCCTGTGCTGGGTTCCAGCCCATGCTGGGTTCCAGCCCATGCTGGCATCGCGGAGAATGGGACTGCGGATCGAATGTCCGCTGCTGCTGCACTTACAAACACAGTGGACGTAACAATACCCCACACCGACCTCAAACCATACAAACGACAGCACTTTGTAAAAACATAGCAAGCAAACTGGAATAAGCAGACCAACAACAAGTTCCACATAATAAAACAACACAAGGGACGATACACCACTGACTCACACCACAGATTCATCGAAGTTGCCCTAGCTAGATTACGGATAGGCCACACACACCCGACACACCCCCATCTGCTCACTGGATCTCCAAGAGCGCTGTGCAGCAGGTGTGGAGAAGGCCTATCCGTAACTCACATTCTCATTACATGCAAAGCACTCCACAGAATTACACGCAAACATTTCCCACAACTATACAGGCCACTCATCACACTACACTCAGCGCTGTTTTCAGCGGATGATCCCGTGATACCTGTGAAGTGCACATTTAAGTTTGTTAATGACATTAAGTTTTTACACCTCATTTGCTATCACGCGTACTTTTAAACCTCATTTCATCCCACGCAGCACCACAACCTTGCCTTTCACACCAAACATCCTCATTCTCTTTTACTGATTTTACTTTTGCTTTTGTTGAAAGATTTTAGAGTTTATGTTTACATCCTCCATACCTAACCACCGTTTTGGCGCTCTTTCTCCTAGTCCGCTTTGAGCGAGAAACTCCCACCCATCATCATCATTCGCAATTGGCTATGTAGTAGCTGCCTCGGTGCTTAAGTAAGCTGTTCATTCAAATGTCGTTGCGACATAACTCGCTGCTGCAACAGCACCGACGCGGTACTGTCTACGAAGCACTACGTGGACTGCCGGAATGTCAGGGCTTCAGGCGAGTCACGTGCACAACGTCAGTTTTAGGCCCACTAGACAAAGCGGAATGGGAAACCAAACATGTCTAGTACGTAACGCCAGTAACCTGCAGATCACGCGATAAGGGCCGGTGTAACACGTAAGGAGTTTTTCACAGAGACCTACACGACGATAGCAAGACCATAGCAGCACAAGTGACCCTGCAGAAAAGGAGACGATCCTGTGCTGGAAACCATAGCCCGCCTTCTATGAGCTTTGCAAAGCGGTGACCAGGTAGCGGGCAATCTGGCGGGCACAAGAATTGAAATCATGCTCAGTGAGGTCAGGTGCGATCACGGAATGGCGAGACAGGCAGTCGGCATCCTGCTTGCCTCGCCTGATTCAATACGCGGCACACAATATGCCGACGCTAGAAAAAACATATTAAAACTTCGGTTCGACGCAACACCGAAGCAGTTTGAATAGAACGGCCTTGTTTATGAAATAAATAAAAATCAAACCAAGAACTTTGTACCGCGCGGGCGTTAAAATGCTACTGGCACAGACGAAAAGCTGCAAGGATGCGACCTTACGGGGCCTGTGCCACTTTATACGCAGTAGAAAAAAATTCCCTGTCCTTTTTGCGAATTCGAAGAAATATTTCCCATCTTTCGACATCAAAAATATTCGTCTAATGTTGTAGACGATTGTACAATGGCCTATTATTGACCGCCCATTTCGTATTTGTTTGAGCCAAAGCCCTACTACGCTACTTCTCCCGAGGTCATTCATCGCGTCGCAATGACCTTGAGCCATCGTAGCTTAAGTGTGGCACACGTGTTGCCACGCCACGTGATTTGGTGCGCAGAGGTATTACGCCTGCGCTCGCTCGGACCCTGGAAACTCAGATGCGATATGACTGCGTAAGGGACCCCGAGGAAAAAATAGGCAAATTGTATCACTCCGCCTGTCGTTGTTGCCAATTTTATTTATTTTTATTTATTCATACTGTAAGCCTAATTAAAGGCTCATACAGGAGTGGTGCAGTGCAAAAACACGACACTTTAACAAATCTCTTCAAAGGTGTTAGCATACAAGGGCTGATAATGGCGATGCATATTTATATTTCACAGGTTAACACAATTGCATTGATATTCAGAGTTATACAATATTTCAACTTTAGCAACAAACATGTCCACAGAACGCGCTTCAACAACTTCACTAGGTAATTTATTCCATGTTTCTATGGTTAGTGGAAAATAGGAAAATTTGAAAGTGTTACTACGAGGAAGAAAAGGCCTGATATTACAGCTATGGCTGGTTCTACGTGAATGATAAAAAGGAGGCCGGATATACGAGTCTTTGTCCATGTTTAGGGCGCCGTGATAAAGAAGATAAAGGAACCTTAAGGATGACACCTGTCTGCGGCATTTTAATGTTGGTAGGCAAGCTTGGTCGTGGAGTGCGGTTATGCTATCGTACCGTGAGTATTTCGAGTAAATGAAGCGGGGGCCATATTTTGTATGTGTTCTATCTTATCAATGAGGTATGCCTGGTGAGGGTTCCATACTACGCTCGCGTATTCAAGAATGGGACGTACTAGCATTGAATACGCTGCTAGTTTTGCTTTAGGAGGGGCCGCTGATAGTTTTCGTCGCAAAACTCCTAGTTGTTTCAATGCTTTAGCGCACATATTGTTTATATGTATATTCCACTTTAAGTTTTTAGCAGTTGTTACACCTAGGTGTTTCACACTGTCCGTCTGAGTTAAAATATGACCTGCTAGATCGTAATTAAAGCATAGGGGAGGTTTTTTCTGGGTTATAGTGATACTCTTTTTTGGCTGCGTTAATCTGCATCCCCCTTTTGGCGCACCAGGCAGAAATGTTAGATAGGGAAGTGTTTAGTTTCATTTGATCGTCAATGGTCCGCACAGCCGTATAGATTATTCAGTCGTCTGCGAATAACCTCAGTGTTACGCCCGGATCAATGCAGGTATGTATATCATTCACGTAGACCATGAAAAGAATGGGGCCTAAAACGGATCCTTGGGGTACTACTGAGTACACGTCAAGTTGGTGCGACATGATGTTATCATTTTCTACACATTGGAAATGATTACGGAGGTAGGCTGATATTCATGAGATAACTTGTGAATTAATGCCTATGGCTTGATGTTTACCAAGTAGTTTTCAGTGGTGGGCGCGGTCGACGGCCTTTGACAGGTCTATTAGGATTGCATCGGTTTGTTCATTGGAATTAATTGTCGACGAGAAGCCATGGGTGATTTCAAGCAGTTGGGTGACTGTCGAAAGCCCTTTACGGAAACCATGCTGTCTATGATAAAGTAGCTGGTTTTGTTCAAGATAGGTCATCATTGCCTTGTTGATAATATGTTGTAAAAGTAGTTATTTACCAGAAATTTATTCCCGTCCTTGTGAGCTGGTTTTATTTTAGCGCAGAGTCAATCTGTTGGGAGCGAAGCCGTTGATAGTGACATTCTGAAGATGAAGCATAGGAATGGTGTTAGTTGTTCTGCATATCGTCTTTAAAATGCGTTCGAAATATTGTCAGAGCCAATAGATTTTTTGATGTCAATATTCAGCAACAAGTTAAGAATTCCCGGTTCTGTAATTACAGTTTCAGGCATCGCAGACTCGTGATAACATAGGATATGGACTGATCCGGGCATGCGCGAGAAGACGACCTGGAAAAACTCGTTAAAACAGTTGACGACAACACGAAGATGCTGTACAATACTTCCATTGACCTGTTTTTGCTGAACAGCGTCATCACGTTTTGACAGATAGCGCCAAACGTTTTGAGGCTCATGATTCATAAAGGTAATTAGGGTTGTGGAAAAAAAGTAGCTCCTGGCGTTTTTCAGTTTAGGGCGCAATTCGTTGGAAAGTTGACGAATAATTGCGGGGTTATCTCTACGCTTGCGCATTCGTTGAACTTTTCGTTTGAGATGACTGATGTCACGTGTTGCCCAGGGTGTGTTACGCTTCGTTCTCTTTGTTTTAGACGTAATGAAATGCTCCTCACAATATTCAATCGCATGTTTCAATTCCAACCATAAATTGTTCACTGTGTCGCAACTGTTAGTCACGAAACCGTCCCACACTCTTTCAAGGTAATCAACAATGGTTGCATCATCTGCTCGGTTGTACATTTTAACTACTGTTTTTGAATTGCACCTGTCACGTCTCAATCAAGCACCATGAAGAAATAGCTTTATTAATAGCAGTTTATGGTCAGATATACCCTCCTCGACACTAATTTCGGAGTTTATAGACTGTGATACAAGGACCAAGTCGAGAAGTGAAGAAGAAGAACCTTGGATGCGCGTTGGCTGCTGAACTATTTGCGATAAGGAAAAGCTAAGTGCGGTATTCAGCAGTAGTTGGGAGCTAACGGCCTCCTTGGTCCTTGCTGAAAAGTTCGTCCAATGAATACCTGGTAGATTGAAGTCACCGGTAAGTACTATTTTTGTTCTATGAGACATCATACTATTCAGAAATTCATGAAGTTTATAAAGATAGTCATCAGAGGCGTTAGGACGCCGGTATATTCGGCCTATCAGTAGCGCTGAATCATTTATTTTCAGCGTGCACCAGATGCTTTCATGATTTGGAATGCCTTTTTCAATATGGAAGTCTATTCCGCGTTTAATTGCGGTTGCCACACCGCCTCCAAGACCATCGAGGTCTGCGCGAAGAAGGGCATACGTTGCAGGCACAATTTCCGAATCACGCACATCAGCGTGCAACCATGTCTCCGTGATTATGACTACATCAGGGTTTTACATCAATAAGAGTTCTTCTAACTTATCCACTTTGTTAACTATGCTTCTTGCGTTAAGCGATAGCATACACAGCGTCACATTTTTCTGGTTTTGTCACGCATTCTGGCTAGATGCAGCTATGGCCTGACTGCGCTGCTCACGGCGTAATAGTACCCTCTTATTCTCTCCTATATTCCAAGTGTATACGTCGTCGTTCACTTTAAGTTTGTCAAAAACAAGTGTCACTTTATCCCCCCTTGCCCGCTCATTTTTAGCAGGTTGCCACAATTTACAACGTAGTACCCTAACAGGCCTTGAAAAGTCCTCAGAGATAGATACACTCGACGTTGTGCCTTTGAGTTTAGAGCAGTTGCGTAGGACAGCCATTTTTTCCGTGAAGTCATAAAACCTCAAAATGACAGGGCGTGCTTATTCGTCAATTTTCTTTCCAATGCGATGTACACGTTCAATAGATTTTACTTGAACCTCTAGAATGCCACGAAATATTTCTCTTGTAATGCGCTGTTCGAGATCAACATTTTTTTTCATTCATGACCTCGTCTAATCCAGAAATTACAATGTTGTTCCTCCGGCTTCTATTCTCTAAATCATCTATTTTTTTGTTCAGTTGGGCGACTTCTTTATATTCCTTTTTAACGCATTCTTCACATTTACTTACTTTGTTACCCGACTGTTTAAGTGCCAAGGGTGCAGCTTCTACCTCCGAAAGTCTCTGCTGCAAGTCTTTCAATGCCGTTTGTAATGTGTCCTGCGATGCTTGCATTTCTGAAATAGTTTTGGCCATCTTTTCTAATTTGTCGGGACCAGGATTCTCCTCAACGTCACCGCTAAGTTTTAGCAACAAACGAATCACTCTGACACCCTCCATACAAGAAGCGAAAGCACACCGGGGGCTTGGCAGCACCACCAAACACAGACAGTTGCTTTTTACAGAGCTGACATAATGTGACTTTTCACCAACCTGTACAATGAAGAGTACATGCGTAAGCATTGTGCTCCTGGCGGTGCCACCCAGCCCACTGAAGTCTTCGCGAGGTTCGTGCTGCTTTTTATGCTGCTCGGAGGACGTTGTAGGTGTCGCTGGCTGGCCAAAGGGTTGATCCGATAGGCAGGCACGAGATACGACGTCCACGTGTGGCGGCCGCGATGACGTGATTGTAGGCAACAGCAAGATACCATGAGGCGATTCACTGTGTGGTACAGCACGAGTCACTGACGCCACGTGGCCAGCAGGCACCGGAAATCTGCCGTGGCTGCTTTCTTGATCACCCAGCAAAACCTGTACAATGAAGAGTACATGCGTAAGCATTGTGCTCCTGGCGGTGCCACAAAGCCCACTGCGAAGATCACGCCGGGGAGTGGAATGCGTTCCCGGAACAACGTTATAACTGCAGCGTAGTATTGCTTTTAAAAATATGCTAAAAGGTAAGAAAATAAAAAAGGAACTTGGAAAAATATACTTCCAGCATAGCTCAAGGGGAGGACAGACGGGAAGTGCGGTAAGAGGAGGCGTCGTCTGCTCAGAGTTCAGGCGCGTTCGTCTCCAAAGTCCGCCTTGACACGTTGCGCTATCCCGAAATTTTTGTGGTTACATGTACTGAAAGCGCAATACTAAGTAGTTTTGCTGCAGTGAAGGTTCTAAAGTTACTTGGTTCAGAGAACAATAAAAGATCCAGAAGGGTCCTATAACACTATCTTGCTTTTGCAGCATTCCACTCTATTTATAAAACGGGGTATAGCGGAGGCTTTCCCGGCTGTTGTGTCGTCGCTTGGTCGCTCAGTCTCACCACGGAAGACGAGCTGGCTGGGCCACTGTGCGGGCTATTGAAATTTCAGTCATGATAACTAGGTATGTATTAAAGTATATACCACTGTAGGTAACTGTAGGTAAGCGCCCCATTTTTGTTTGTCTAACGCATTGTTAGTGTTCGGTTCCTGTTGTCATTTAGCCCGAATTCAATTACGGTCGCTTCTCAGTCCATTATTTAGAGGTACGATGGGGTGGTTGGGTTGTCCACCAAGAAACGTTTCTCTGCTTGCCACGTTTCCGGTGTGATTGTTTGCAAGATCAAGCCTTAAGGAAAATAAATTTCAAGATCTGATACATATTCCCGTACAAGACCTTCTGCCGATGATTGTTCACTCTACTGAGAAATCTGCAACATCTCTGATATTTCTTCCCTTCAGTATGATCTTAACGACATATCTTATTGATGAAACACTTGGTTATTAAAGCTAGTATTGATAAGTGTAAGTAAATGAGAAAAACACAATAAACTATTGCCCCACCGGCAGCAAATGCTTAATGCCGTATCCCTAGTATCAGCAAACAATAAACAAATACCTTGGCGTACATATTACTAGCAACCTTTCCTGTCAAAGAACATGAAACGTACAACAACTAATGCCAGTCACATGCGTGTTTTCCTTTACTGGAACTTTTAATTAGCACATAGCTCTCTCAAACTCCTCACGTACAAAGCCCTAGTTTTGTCCGAATTGCAACACGCCTCATCCGCCTGGGAATCAGAAACTGTCTCATTAATCGAAAACCTCGAAGTTTTATGGAATCACGCTGCACTTTGTTTTAACAGCTCCCCCATCACTGATGAAAAAACAATAAATCTTCAATTTTTAACTGTTCAACTCTGCATTTCGCCATTGTGCCTCTATCGCAGTTTTTTTTTACAATGGCAAAATTTTAAACCAATCTTCTATCCTACCTCCTGCACACATTTCTTCCCATGTTCGCCATCATGCAAAAGTCGGTGTGCGAAGTAGCAATACTGTCCCATATATGGCATTACTCGTACCGATAATCAGTGTGGACTAAAGCAGCCTTCCGGCCGCCATATTTTGTAAAAGTGAACTTTAAAAATTCATGTCTCTACTTTCAAACCGGATTTTTTTTCATTTATTGATTGTTGCGGTTTTTTTTTCTCTGTTTACCCCACACCCCTTTTATAACTCCTCAACGGCAGTGATAGCAAGCTAATTGAAAGGAAATGTAACTGCTTCCCAGAACCGTGAATTGCATGACAGAGGCTTCTGCGATTCTATATTTTTAGCTAAAGTCCCAAGTTGAGCGATTTGGTTACTAACTGAAGAATTATTCGTCCTAGCAAACAGTAACACAGGGACAGAGCTAAAGAGTAGACGAAACACACAAAAGTTCAACTCACTTTACACCACAGAAACGCGGAAAACGACTATATGTACATGAAGCGTGGAAACGTCTAGCGTGTGTTTCGTCTCCTATGTAGCTTTGTTCCTGTATGAACGTGCGCTAGATCGATGAATTCCTCAATAATTTTATGGCGTACCAAATCGCAATCTATCATTTCCAGCAAACGGCAAAGCCTGCTTCTTACTTCAGCCGTTGAAATTACGTAGGGGGGGGGGGGGGGCGAGTTCGATGCTCGTCATGGTGGTTGCTTTTGAGTTTGTGACGAAACGTGAAGACACCCGTTGTCGGTTATTCGGCGCACGGTAAATGTATCCAGGTAACAAAAATTACTACCGAGGCCTTCTAGCTGCTAGTACTAGTTACTAGTATTATTACTAACTAAAATTACCAGTAGTATTAGCAACTAAAATTACTAGTACGCCCCTTGGCCTTAGGCGCGCATTGCAAAACAACTAAGGAAGTAGTGCAAGGAGATATGGGCTGGGCGTCGTTTGAACTTCGAGAAGCGCTGAGTAAAATATGCTTTGATAGGATATTGGCAGCAATGGATTAACGTAGGTGGGTAGCTAATATATTTAGGTTCCTTTACTTGAAAAGGGTCGACACGCAGTGGTTAAGGAAGACTAGAAGGCTAACGATTAAATACGGAAAAAGCAGTGGATAATCCAAACGCTAAGGTAACCAAAAAAGAGGCAAGGAAGGTAGGAACGGATAAATGGAGAGGAAAAATGGAAGCTAAAACGTCGTTTGAAGATGTACAGGGCGGAGAATTGCGACTTCAGAAAGGAAACTTTTTACGATAATTTCTGGGGCAGTGCTTTCATTTTTTAGGCTAGGGCAGGTTGCTTGCGAACTCGTGGGGTATGCGTGGTTTGCGGAAAAGAAACAGAAACTATG
Organism: Haemaphysalis longicornis; assembly: GCF_048455015.1. Taxonomy (NCBI): domain Eukaryota; kingdom Metazoa; phylum Arthropoda; class Arachnida; order Ixodida; family Ixodidae; genus Haemaphysalis; species Haemaphysalis longicornis. The sequence goes on from NW_027526361.1 coordinate 194,674,082, forward strand.
CGGCACATAGTCTTATAATGCGAGGTTATCCATCCAAATCTACATAAGGGAAATATTTGGTTTCCAGAAGCTCTAGGATTTAACGGTAGCACACAGGAAGTTAACTGTTAACACAGGAAGTTAAGGCTGTCGAGCCGACGAAAATAAGATTAGAACGTTGGTGGACGAAAAGCAGAAGGGTAATATTTCCTAGGACAGTTACCACCTGTAACAGGGAAAAAACAGTATTTGGTGGCTAATAAGTTTTTTGCGCCTGTTCTAAGCAGAGTTGTATTAAACCAAGAGTATAAAACATAGGTTTATTAGCCCTTTTTGTTACGATGACACGTCATCACCTCGCTGCAAAGGGGAAACCAGTAGCAATCTTAAATGATCATCATCATCATCATCATCATCATCATTAGACTTCCAAAACTTCAAAGCGATGTTAGTCGCATGGATGCTTTCAAATGCGATGTGAATTTACGCCAGGCCCAAATACCTGGGAGTTTTACGCTGACTTTGCAAAGCGCAACAGTATAAGCTAAATACACCTTTTTATGGCATGTTAATGTGTGGAAACTTAGATTACCGTCTATTTTATTAATTGGCTCCAGAGTAGCGCCCTCCGTAGGACGATGTACATGTAAATTGGTAATATCGATATTTCAAACAGCTCTTTTACCGCCTCTTTTGCGTCCCCACCAGCAACACGGCAATGCAATGGTTAAGAAAATATTGAGATGCATAAAGAATTTTGGAAACTGCTCATCCCGAAGGCTGACTGGAGGAAGTTTTTTGGCCGCATGGCGGAATTCGGTGTACAACCGGCGTATTTTATGCTATCACTGTATACATAAAGAATTTTGGAAACTGCTCATCCCGAAGGCTGACTGTAGGAAGTTTTTTGGCCGCATTTTTGGCAGAATTCGGTGTTCAGCCGGCGTATTTTATGCTATCACTGTTTCACTAAAACAAACAGCCTCAGTTACCAGTAATTAGATCCAAAAAAAGTACTGCGTGCATTCTTCGTATCTCAAAAGAGCTTAAGATTGAAAAGAGTGTATGTGCAAAATTTACGTTTCATAAATATCACATTACATTAGGATTTCCTGTGCAACAAGAAACCAAGCATCATAGCGACATTTATTCTGCACCAAAAATCTAATTTCTTTTCTGTGTTTTGAAAACCATTCCACAAAGATTTAATGTTCCACTTATCAATTAGCGCGAATTTTCACGGACCGGTCATCTTATTATCATAACTTAGTTCAAAAAAGTTACAACAAACAAGGATAGAATACTTTGGCTGCAATAAAAACATATTCGAATTGTTCAAATTATGGCAAAAAATTGTTTGTGAGGAAGAAAATAATCCGTAATACTTTTATTTTTTTAATTATTTCCTTCTAGCTATCTTCTTCTTAAAGGTAAAACCTAACATTAGCTTAAATATTTATCGCATTAACTTAGCCAAAACTTTGCACCGGGAGATTTTTCGCTATGCTTCTTTATATGTCTTAACCCTGGAAGGTCGGCGTGGTGAACTCAACTGGTTAAATTTCCGCGCCATTCTCTAAAAAAAACATAGTTGAACATATGTGCTCGCACCAAAATCTGGGTCGTCTTCTTTTATTCGCCAAACGAGAAGCTTGGCTGAAACAGTGAAGACACGTTTTTATGTCTTCTTCAGTTCTTGCCTTAAAACCAATATCCGCAAGACACTGACTTCCTATTACCAAAAACCAGGGTTTAATCCAGATTTTTCACTGCCTAATGCACGCCAGCATGCCCAGCAGAAATCAAAATGGCACAACATATTTTGTATGCTCGATTTCAAAATTGGCCAAAAAAAACACATAGATATATGTTGAGGTTTAACGCGCCGACGCTACACAAGCGATAAGGGGGGCCGTAGTGGAAATGTCTGGATTGATTTTTAACACCCGGGCCGCTTTAAGGTGCGCCGAAGTTTCGAACACACTTACCGTACTTACCCGATTCTAACGCGCACCTTTTTTCCGCAAAAATAGGCCGAAAAACTGCATGCGCGTTAGAATCGGATACAAAACCGAAACTGCCTTAACAGCTAAAATTTTGTTCCACCCATCGCCATCGCCATCTCAAAATGGCGCCAAGCAGCTTTTAGCAACAATTTTTTGGATCTAAGCGCCTAGGCTTTTCTTTCGGCGTTTTCCACAAACCGTCAAATTATTCCACTTGCGTGTTTGATAGCCGCGCAGTGGCAGCAGCGGCAACGAAGGTGCGCCGCTTTCACGGCTTACGAGCGGCTCCAACGCGTTCACAACGAGCGGTTGGCTGAAGGTTATGCCTATGGAGAAGCTCGCGGGATGGGCATGCGAGGCGTGGGCCACAATCCCATCAAACATGGTTGAACGTTGGTTCAGAAGTGTGGTATCGTGAACGCGCTTGACGGCACTAATGACGAGATGTTGCGGTCAGCGGAAGGCGACAAGGAGCTCTCGGCGAGTGACGAGGAGTGAGATGAGTGAGATTACTTCGTCGCTCGTTTCTCTCGCATTTGTTTTTCTTGCTCACAAAGTTCCTTGCGCGTTACAAACGGAGGTGCAAGTTTTTTCGGTTTTTTGCGTGGAAAATCGGGTACGCGTTAGAATCGGGGGCGCGTAAGAATCAGGTAATTACAGTACTTGTTGCTTTTCCCCCAAACCAGAAAAGAAGCCGCCGCCAGAAAAATAAAAGCGTTAGAACCTCTCCCATCTAAGTGCTGGAGCCAGTGCTGTGCAAAGTCGCGGTATTGTGGAAAAATGCTTGGGGGGTTCCTCAGAAATTTATTCAGTGTGTCTCTAAGAATACTGTCGTAAGCAAGCAGAAAAGCCATGTTTTTCTGCGAGCAAAGTTACCCCATCTCGAAATAAAACGTGTAGCTCGTACAAAGTGACACTACGAGAGATATTTCTTGCTTTGGATGCTCCGCTAGAAACCACGTACATACAAATGGAGCGCAATATTTTGGAACATAACAGTGCTGAGGACGAAAAAGGCTGCATTAACACACAACGTAGCAGTGGCAACGGCCTGTCGTGACTTACGAGGACTTTTTCGTTTCACGTCGGCGAGGGAGATGGAGGGGGTATACTGTTACGCACCAGCCAGCCATGCATTGCGTTCTTTTGCAAAGGCGGTCACGTTTTACACAGGGAGATTGGAATTACTCCAAGGAGACTCGCGTTTGTTCGAGGATACTTCCACTAACTGCTTGAATACACCTTTCCGTAACAGCTGATGCGCGTATGAAATGGCTACTGACAGCGATAAGTCATCAGTGCGAAATGCTAGCGGAGCTTCACTAGAAATAGTTCCTTCAATACGCAAGTATGTACTCGCAGTAACTGCGCACCCCAGCAGTTCATTGTACCGGCATTAACTTGCACTGCAATTTTATATCGAACTAGGCACGCCGGTGTAGCTTTGCTATCGCCGGGTCCAGCGCAAGAGGCATAGGCAGAACACCTTCTCCTGAGGTCAACAGCGGAGGGGCACTTTAAGAATTGAAAAATATTTTCAACGTGATCTGTCATGTTGTATGATGTTTTTAAATGTTACAATATTCTTATCTGGTTGACCATGCAAAATTAGCAACAATATTACTGGACGCTGAAACAGAACATCGTTTACTGTAATAGAGCAGCGGAGTTTAGGGATATTCCGCTTTTATTTAATACAAGGACGCACCATTAGCGAAACCTGGGGACATTGTATGCCTAATGTATTCATGCAAAATAAATGCACATAAAAATTGGCGAAGCTTGCACGAACTCCCGCAAGGCTTGAACCATAGCGTAGCTTGAGGATTTCCCACTATGTAATACCTGAAGGGCACATCACCACGCGCTACATTAGGTTTGAAATTGTTTATTAACATGTTTTGTCGTAGCTCTCACTGTAGTAGTAGTAGTCATCGTCCGATCCATTTATATAGTCGTCGTCCTTATTCATGAATGTGGGGCCCGGATCGTTTTGTTTGCAGGTTTCCACATTTCTACCAAAGTGAAACTCGTCAGCACGCGCCAGAACTGGCGGCCACCGGCTTCGCGAATGGGGCGTCTGTAGAGCTAGCTATCGTGTGCTTCCCCAAAGGACGCACGGGAACGGTTTTCTTGGTATTTTTTTGTGGAGCATTCGCTCTGCCTGCACACCGCCGGGCGTTCCACGTTAAGCGCGTGCTCACGTGCGATGCAAACGTCGGCAGTAACAACGACCCGGGGTTTTATAATGACGCCCCACACATTACCCGCAGCAACAACAGCTCTTTTGTTAACAGAAGTGCCGATATCTCCCCTGTTCCAGCAGGTTCCAAAGAAACGCCTTGGGTTTCTTGTAAAGTGTAAAGCTATATACAAAGATTTAGTAAAAAATTAAACCGAACTCAACCCTAAGAAACCGCATATTTTGTTCCAGTATAAAAGGAAGCCGCATTCAAAGCCTTATTAAAGGGATATCATTTGGAGTTCAACCAGTTCTCTAAGTAATTCTTTCGAGAGAAAGTGGAATGCCCGAAAAGTACGTTCTACAATTAGCCACCACAACAAACTTCGGCAGTATTCAGACAAGCCTATTTTAGGCTACGCCATAAAAACACCCTAGAGACAGTGCATGGCGGCTTATACCTTTAGGATCCTTAAGCACGATATGAATAAGCCTGCTGTGCCCGGCTACCATGGGCGTACCGGCCCACCGCTAGGTTCTTATGGAATCTGAGCGCTGCTGCCGTCGTCAGCTCCGGTTTTTTCTTACTAGCCAGCCGGGGCAACTCTTTCTGCTTATTATCTTCGAATGTTTCTTTAGCACTCACTTGCTTTATTTCTTACTGTTGCAGTTTTTGCGTTACGAACTTGCAAGTTCACGTTGCTTGAAGTCTTTGTATGCGTTTGGACAAAGCAACTTCTTTTATTGCACCATAGGGAGCATCATTCTTTTTAACTGGCTGCCTTTTAGACCATGCTGTGTGTAGCACCTAACATGTGGAATGAAGTCAGAGATAGTTACATTGTTGCGATTTTTCTTACACCGGTCAAGTGCGACGGGCTCATTTCAAAATTAGGAGAACCATATTTATTGTTACATATTGTTACGTCGTCTGCTCACGGTCCACGAGTTCGAGTGACCCGGGCAATTGAGCAACAAATTGAGTTGAAGGGGACGGAAGTAGATATAAAAGAGGTTGCTAGTGTTCGAGCTATCGAACTACCCCTTGTTTACCTGACAATAAAATGTCTATGCCCTCACGTAACAATACCTTTGCCAAGAAACACCAACACTTGTGGGAAGTGCGCTTTTAAATATACGAGCATACGGTAGATACCGCGGCGAACATGGACTCATTGAAACAAATGTAATTATCACGTGTTCAAATCAAGTGAAGGGACCTGCAGCCTACAAAAAATATCGGCGCTTTGGGAGCACCAAAATTTCTTACGTATCGAAATGTACGCTGTTTTATCTCGGTTAATGGAAATGCGATAATCTGTTCCTATTTGGCTAAAAAGATATGATGAGAGTAAAGTTGAACGTAAGAAAGAGCAGGAGATAACTGCATTTTTACACAGCTGTTATAAACAAAGCGAATCGGGCAAACCTGCTTAGTCCGAATATTTGACACGTGCACGCGAAATTTGTGCATGCTAATACGCAGAATAAAAAACAAACCTGCATATTTTACGCAGAACGTGTGCGACACAATACTGAGCTGGTGGTCGGGCGTTATGGCATCCATTGGAATTATACACTAGCGTATAGCAAACTAATTAGGCGACACCTGTATGAGCGGTTACGTACGTTTTATCATGACGCACATTCCAAAGAACAAACTTATTGAACTTGTGGGAATTGTCCATATTTTATATGAAAGTTGTTATTTTTATGTTATTTTTGCAGAATTAGTTATTCGCACGTCCCGTGCGCATAACCCAGTTTAGATTTCCGTCTAAGGCGTTCATCGTGGTGTCTATGACGTCATTGAAGCGATAGGTCGCCGTGACTGAAGTTTCTGGTTGTCATCTAAATAGGTGCGAAGGGTCGTCTGTGCGACATAATGAGAACCTGTGCGGGAAACGAATTTAACTTAAATTTTTAGAAGCACCACGGTGGTCCCTGTAGCCCGGCAAGGGCCAGGAGAGGGGCTATCCCTGCCATTTCAGCGTCCATGCATGCAATAGGTCGTTTTACAAGTGCCCAATAGTTTCGCCGGAACTCCACTTTGTGCACGGGGTGCCGGCTCGATCTTTCGACATCAGGTAGGACTGATGAACATTTCTGCCAGCGCATTTGGGGCAGCTTGAGTGTACGTAACAGTGTTGCAGAAATGAAACTGGTTTAACTACAGGCAGAGTTAGTTTCTGCCACATTAAGGACATCCACAGTAAGCGCAAAATGCGAGCGCAGTGGTTATGACAGCTCATGACCTGTTTACTAGAAACCTGGGTGTAACAAAGGCTGATCTGCTGGTACTCTATGAAAAGCAATCATTTGTTTGATTTAAAGGGGTGGTTTACTAACCTAGTGTAGACGGTTTTCGCCGTCGTCAACAATTAGACCCTAATTTGACCGCAGCGTCGTCGAAGCTTTAACAACGCTGTCGTGTGACTGGCCGCGCGGAGTACCGCCACCGCCTCGTGCTGACGCCGCTGGCGTGGCGCATGAGCTCTCCGAAGCTTTTACCCGCCAGACTACGTGGCTGACCGGGCGGCGGCCAAGAGGAGCGCCGCGTTAGCCTAGTCAGTGCGAGCTTCAACATGGATGAGAGCGAGACCGGGCCGTCCTCTCTGAGCGTTGTGCACCAGCAGCGTGCTTGTAGCCGTCGTCGGCTCGAAGCGTCTAACCACCCCGAGGATATCGGCGGTCGAGCTGCTTCACTGGATAGTGTCCTGAAATCCTAGCGTGCGAAGCTTGCATAGGAGACAGGAATTGTGTGTGTATCCAAGCCTAATCACATTCTTGTAAAGCCACCTACCTAGGCACTGCCGTCACACCTGGTTTTATAATGAGTGTGTACCCAAGTGTAATAATTACAGCTAACCCAAAGTTAATAAAGGGAAACTAAGCCTTAACCACGCTGAACCAAGCTTTCACCCTGCAAATCTAGGGTTAGCAGAGCTAAGCCACACACATCTTTTCTGTTTATTTGTTATTTTTGTGTATTTCGTCATTGTTTAATGTTTTTATACATATTTATTGAGCTACTACGAACAACTTAACTGCCCGTATGCACGGCATTTAGTGTTGGGTGCGTACAGCGGAAATAAAATTCCTTTTACTGACAGATGCGATGTTGCAATAAACTTCACGCTCTTATAAAAGCGAAAGCTTGTGCGCGCACGTGCCATGATCTTGGAAACACTGTCAGTGTAAAGTTTCTGCTACTGCATCATTCGCAGGCATGGTTCTGTCGACGGGTTGATGTGTTTGAAACCGATCGATTGGGATCGGGTATTGAACCGTTTGTGGATGTGCTACGTGCTGGTAGTGGAAAAGTCATGCCATTTGAATGCATATGTGAAAACGTGCCGCAGAATGTATCCCCGAAGAGTAGTTATTCCTCTTCGTAGGCACTTTTATGGCTGCGGCTACAAATTTGTACAAGTCTACAATATTTTAAGGCGTGTGTAGGGAGAAACATTCGTAAAAGTGTTTGTAGAAGAGAAAATTAAAACACCTCGCTAGGTCTCTCTGCAAGCGTCTTTTTGGGCAAATGTTTTTGGTTAAGGTCACATATCCAGAGTCGCAATGTCAGCCGCAACGATGAATGTGAATATATATATATATAGTATCTACGTAGTTGTCAAGCTTCTAATAACGAAATGAGTCGTATTCAAACAGAAAGAAAACAGATGAAACTGTAAAAGAACTTCGAAAATGAAAAAGAACGGTGACGGCGCCAGTGAGCAGCACTATTTCCACTGCATTCAAAACTCAATATTATTCAGTACCGTCAAATGTCTATATAAAAGGACTGGAACGTAGTCCGCTCTATTGCAACTTATTTTTATCAGGCCGAAATTATGACGCGTTCTTTTTGTATAGGCGACTACCAGGCCTTTGCTTGCCGGAAGAACTAGCGCAAATAAAGGCAGAGAATACCGTTTTTACGAAAACGTTTAAGCACTTGCGGATTCATTGACAAGTGCGGAGAATCTAACAAAGAATACCCACAGAAAAGGCAAAGGCTCTAGGCAGCTTCTGCTCCAATAATACATAAAACGTCTTATTGCCCAATTCACCATGTTAAACGACCTTCTGAACGAAGAATATAAAAAGTTTACATTGTTCTCAACAAGGCAAACTATGACGCTATAAGAACGTTTCAGGGCAAGGCTGAGTTGATAAGAAGAGAAAAAGCTCTTTAGCAAGACACCGCTTACATAACGAATGCTTCTACTCTCTACACCCGCATCCGCCAAAAGGGTATGCAACCGCAAGCACCGAGTCATTAATCAGAAGTAATGAATTGGGTATACACAACGACTCACCGGGTTATTAATGAGTGTCAGGTGCATACGTCCATGCCTCTCCCCCCCTCCCCTCCCGAACTGCGCAATATGTTCTACGTCCCTAAAGGCCGCTTATTATTAATGTTCAGGATTTAAAGACAGTGCACGTCTCTCGTTTTTCTGTCTCAGGCTTTAATGTCAGGAGGGCTGTGTATTTTTGTAACCCGAAATTTTTTCTGGGGTAGAGGGTAGGTTTGTTGATCTTATTAATTGCGACTTGGGGTGCGGATGGATGCGCTGACTGTCTAAGTTTTTTTAAGAAGATTGGAGATTGGAAGGCATTTTAGGTTCCCAATTCAAGTTATCGACTAATGTGGGTCACGGATAAATGTAGTGAGATGGTGTTGCATAGTCTACGCGCGCACAGTGGGAATCAAGGTGGACGACAGCCACGGCCGGCGCTGGGTAGTGAACGGTTCATTTGTCCTAGAACAGAATACTTATTTAGAGAAAAAAAGGGAGAGGTTGTTGGAAGAAAAAAGAGCGGGTAAGTGGAACAAGGGAGATAAATTACACTGGGTTGATATGTCGTACGCTTTGCTCAAGTGGCTTCAAGTAACAGATCTCGAAAATGTAGATTACAGTTCCCTTAGTATTGAAGACGCTGTATCGGCTTTCGTCCCCGTATTGAGCGTCTCAAAACTCTATTGGGCTTCTGCACTTTCTGGATATGTGACCTTGGTTGTGCAGACGTTGCCTGGTCTGCAGGCGACTCGTTTGGATCGCATTGGATGTTTGCTGGTGTAGGCGGCGCTGTAGCCAAGCTTAGCATTGAACGCACTTGGGCTGTGTTACGTGTTACCCCGCCCGCGTTTTTGTTGTCGCCAGGCGTGGCCCTGTAGTGGACGGTAGCTCCCCTGATGCCTATTTCTGTCGTTGCACATGTTACAGGAGCACACGGTTGAGTAGAGCGGCAGTGCATTCAGGGTTGATGATGGGAAAGGTAGGAAACACGAGTGCTAGCGCGACTAGATCAGGTAGCTCAAAAGAAATGCGAAGGGAGTTTTTCTTTTGTGACACTGCTGGCTCCTGTACCTTAAAAGCACTTTAACTCAGTCGTCGTGTAATGTGCTTATGCATACATTCATTAGAGCTTCGTTAATCGTCTCATTAACGATTAAGAACAATTAAGAACAAACGTGATCGCGAAACCATATTCAAGGACAGGTTATGGGGAGCAGAGATTGGTTTCTCAAATACCCGGGTTACTGAATCAGTATCCTGTGATCTTAAATGTCTTAGATACCTATATTTCAAAACATAGTATAAAAACTATGAACGCTCTCTTCCTTTGGAAAAATTGGTTTAGTACCGTGCAGTTTTGTCTGGTTTATATTGTCACGAAGCCAAGGACAATGCAGTTGTCTTGAAGGAAAAACAAGTTTATTGGAGCGAACGTGTGCTCCCCTCACAACTCAAAAGAATACAGAGGCGGCGAAGCAGCGGGCAACAAAGCGAGTTTAGTCGAACAGAATGCCGCGGCGTCTGCTCTACAGGCTTTTATCTCTCGGCGGGAATGTTTCTTGAACCGTCGATTCACATCCAGAACATTGTAGATCACAGAAGATTATTCTGGACTAGCGACGTCAGGGCGAAACAGTCTGCCTATCTGAATGAGATAGCCCGTGCGGCACAAAAATAAAGAACCGAACACACGCCTCACATGAGACACAGATAACAGGGCCGGGCGTGGCCGGGCATCAAAAACAAACAAACAAACCCGTATATGGTTCGCAGCATTAGCTAAGAGAGCATTACCTCTAAGAGTGCATCGACCCGATGCTTAAATAAAACGATAGTCCGAACAAACAGCAACAACAAAACAATAAAAGAAAAGTCCGTCATCTTGCCAAGTATGGTTTGAGGCGAAACACGTGGACGACTTCGGGTCGCGTGCGTCGCCATGATGTGCAGGAATCATCATTGGGGATCACTTCGTAGGTTAATTGGCCATCACGTCGTAAAATCTGGTAGGGGCCGAAATACCGTCGCAGAAGCTTCTCACTTTGTCCGCGTCGACGGATGGGAGTCCAAACCGACACACGATCCCCAGGGTGTGTGGCAAGCAGCTGGTGGATGCATCGGCATCCACCAGCTGCTGGTTCGTTGTACGAACTCGAGCCAGCTGGCGGGCCTCCTCCGCACGCTGAAGGTATCCTTCAACGTCGGCGTTGAGGTCGTCGCCTTCTACGTGCGCAAGCATGGCGTCGACCATCGTAGTCGCGCGTCTTCCGTAGACAAGCTCGAACGGTGTCTTCTGCGTAGTCTCCTGGGTCGCTGTGTTGTACGCGAACGTGACATACGGGAGGACTTCGTCCCAAGTCTTATTTTCGACGTCGACATACATAGACAGCATATCCGCGATCGTCTTCTTCAGAAGTTCCGTAAGTTCGTTCGTTTGGGGGTGGTACGCCGTCGTTCTGCGATGATCCGTGTTGCTGTAGCCTAAGGTTACTTGCATCAGCTCCGCAGTGAAGGCCGTTCCGCGGTCCATGATTAGGACTTCAGGGGCTTCATGTCGCAGCACTACATGGTTAATAAACAACTTCGAGACTTCTTGTGCAGTCCCCCTGGGAAGAGCGGCCGCCTCTGCGTAGGGCGTCATGTAGTCTATCGCTACGACAATCCATGTGTTATCGGATCGTGACGTAGGGAACGGGCCCAGAAGGTCAATTCCAATTTGTTGGAATGGACTCGATGGGACGGCGATTGGCTGTAAAAGTCCGGTGGGTCTCATCGGCGGCGTTTTTTGTCGCTGGCAGTCCCGGCAGCTCCGGACGTAGTGGGTGACGTCAGAGGTAAGGCAGGGCCAGTAGTACCTCGCCTTATTTTGCCAATAGTGTGATCTGTGCCGAGCTGTCCGGCAGACGGGTCGTCGTGGCCCGCTTCCAAAATTTCGTCACGAAGTTCCGCGGGGATGAAAATAAGGTAATTCGCTCTTGTTCCGGGGCTGAAATGCTTCTTCATGAGGACGGACTTTCTCAGGCTGAATGCTGGTAACCTACGTTTGAAGGTCTTAGGAACGAGAACGTTGCATCCCTCGAGTTAATTATGACGTGTAAGTCGGAGTCGGCACGCTGCTGGGCGGCTAGGTTGCTCTCCGTCACTTTTCCGAAGAACGCGCTGTCTTCATCAGAGTCTTGTGGTGATGGGTCGACGGGGCCGCGGGACAGACAGTCGCCGTCGGAGTGTTCTTCGCAGATTTATAGACGACTATAACGTCGAACTCCTCCAGGCGCAAGCTCCAACGCCCAAGACGGCCAGAGGGGTCCTTCAAATGGGCGAGCCAACACAGCGCGTGGTGGTCTGTCACAATCTTGAATGGTCTTCAATACGCGTATGGGCGAAATTTTGAAATCGCCCGTATAATAGCCAGGCACTCTTTCTCAGAGGCACAGTAGTTTTTCTCCTGTTTCGACAGACCACGGCTGGCATAGGCGATTACCTTTTCTCAACCGCTTTGCTTTTGCACAAAGACCGCACCCAAGCCTATATGACTGGCGTGCGTGTGAATTTCTGTTTCGGATTTTCATCGAAATCAGCGAGCACGGGCGGGCTTTGCAGGCGTTTTCGCAGCTCGCCGAATGCTTTTTCGTGGTCGTTTTCCCAGCTGAAAAGGGTGCCATCTTTTCAAGCGCGTGAGTGGCTCTGCAATGCGGGAGAACTTTGCGACGAAGCGCCGGTAGTATGCACACAACCCGAGAAATCTTCGCACGCCCTTGTCTTTCGGCCTTGGGAAGATCGCAATGGCTGAAGATCCCGCGGCATTGACGACGTGGCCCAAGAACTTGAGCTCCTCGTATGCAAAAGGGCACTTTTATGGCTTCAGCGTTAACCCCGACGTACGAATGCCCTCGAGTACAGACTCCAAACTTGCAAGGTGGTCATCGGAAGTTTGGCCGAATACCACAACGTCGTCGTGGTATACGAAGCAAGTGTGCCACTTCAGGCCAGCCAGCACAGTGTTCATGACTCTTTGAAACGTCGCTGGTGCTCTGCACAGACCAAACGGCATCACATTTAACTCGTATAGGCCGCCCGGGGTGATAAAGGCGGTCTTCTCTCTGTCTCTCTCGTCCACTTCAATTTGCCAGTAGTTAGTGTTCAGGTTTATCGCTGAGAAGTACTTCGCATGGCAGAGGTGGTCGAGGGCGTCGTCGATTCGTGGCAAGGGGGTACACGTCCTTTTTGGTGATGTTGTTTCGTCGCCGGTAGTCAAAGCAAAATCTTAATGGGCGGTCTCTTTTCTTCACCAGTACGACCGCCGCAGCCGAGGGGCTTTTCGATGGCTGTATAATGTCGTCACTCAGCTTGCCGTCGAATTGAGCCCTGATGGCTTCCCGCTCGTTGGGAAGAGACGCGGTACGGTGACTCTCGGGTAGGTTGGGCTCTATCTTCGGGTATAATTCGGTGCTTGGCTAGAAGTGTCTGACGTAGTTTTGCGCTCGATGAAAAACATTCGCTATAGCGACGCAGCAAAGCCAATAATTTGTTCCGTTCTTCTTGCAGTAGCGCCGGATTTACGTCGAAGGTCTGCGGAAGCTTGAAGGTTTTTACGGGTGTGCGTTGAAATTCGGCGACCGCGATCTCGTCACTTGCTTTTTGCGTTTCTTTGGGGAATGCAATTGCCATGCCCTTGTTTAAATGCTGGTACTCCTCGGTGAAGTTAGTAACCAAAACGTGGGATTGGTGTTCCCTGAAGCGCGCAATGCCTCTTGCGAAAGAGACACCATGGTCGAGAAGCAACCTTTGATCACTGTCTACGATAGCGTCGACGTCAGAACCAGCATCTTGACAGTAGACTGCGATCATCAAGCTTGCGCGGGGTAGCAGGGTGACATGGTCATTGGCAATCCTAGCAGCAGCACGAAGTACGGGGTTCGGTTCCGGCGTCTTGGAGTGATGGGGGGGAAAAGTTATGGACTTGATCTGCAGATCGATTATTGCACCGTTGTCCATCAAAAAATCATTCCAAGAATTACGTCGCGGGAGCAGTTAGGCAGAACGCAGAACGCCACAGGGTACGTTGTGCCGTATATGGTGACGCGCGATGTGCACGTTCCACTTGGCGTGACGAGGTGGCCTCCTGCTGTGCGTATATGAAGACTGTCCCATCTGGTCATAAGTTTTTTCATTTTAGACGCAAATGACCCGCTCGTTACTGAGTAGTCGGCTCCCGTGTCTATGCGAGCGGCTACATCAAAGCCATCGATGGACAGCTGAACGTAGGACGGCGCCTTCCTCAAGTTCCGGATGCGTCGTGGCGTCGCAATTCTGCTTGTACGTGTTGATGTTCGGGCAGTATGCGTCGTCGTCTTCGTCGTATTCTCATCGGCAGGTTCAGTCGTGTGGGGTACGCGTCGCGCCGCTTTGCTGTCGTCGTGTTCGGAAGTCACTTAAGGGTTAGATCACGTCGTCGGGCTTAGGGATGTCGTGAATCGTGGTCTTCAGCGAGTCGCTGCGTCGTCGGAGGGTTTTCATTTTTCCACGGTCCTGCAACTTTACCTCCAGAAGTTGCTGCTTTTAGTTTCCCCCGCGTGGACCGAGGGACCTTCCACGTGAGAAGTCAGCTGTGCTGCGGCGGTTTGGTGACTGGTACGGGTAGGGTGACGGTAAACGGTTGAATTGGGCTGGTCCTCGGTTGGTGTTGGTCAGGTAGTCTTTGATCTCAGTAGGGCGCTGCCCAAGTCGGGGGTGTGGTGCATCGACGGAGACGCCTCGCAAACCGAGCCTTTTGTAGGGGCAACGACGGTAGATGTGGTCGGCCTTTCCGTGGTGGTAGCACAGCAGTCGTTTATCGGGCGTTGGCCCCACCTCGGTCTTCCTTGGGGGGGGGGGGGGGGGTTGCACTGCAGGTGGTCGGGCCGGCGACAGGGGGTGACGGTACGGAGTTTCGTGACGGTAGGGCGCAGTTGGGCGAGGCCGGCGAACAGCAGCCGCGTAGAAAATGGCTTGCTGCTCGCGGAGTGCTTCTGACGTCGCTGAGGTTCCCAGCGCTTGCTGCACTTCGCTTATGACGTCGGTAAGTGAAGCGACTCGCGGCTGCGGAGGCGTGGGGAGATGTTTCTGCAGCCCCTCCCTCACTATTGCGCGGATGGTCTCACGTAGGCTGTCTGCCAGAATCGGCCTGCCAGAATAGGCCAGAATCGGTTGTTCGCATTGGCCACGCCAACAAAGTTGCGGTCATACTGCTTAGTACGCATTTCAAGAGCCTTATCAATTGTGCTGGCTTCGGTCACAAATTCGGCGACGGTTTTGGGCTGGTTGCGGACAAGTCCAGCAAACAATTCCTCCTTCACACCGCGCATTAAGAAGCGTAACTTCTTTTCTTCCGCCAGGCAAGGGTCTTCGACGAACACAACAACACTTTCGTTAAGGTGATGTGTCCGCGTCTGCAGCAAGACTTTGGCCCGCTCTTTTCGCACAACCGTGGTGAACGTCGTTAAAAATTGCGTTCGGAAATCGTTCCAAGACTCTGGGGAGCTATTATGGTTTTCGAACCAGATCCTGGCTGAGGCCTCAAGGTAGAAGAACACTTGCTTCAGTGTCTCCGCGTCGTCCCATCGATTGAAGAGCCTGACCCGTTCGACTTGCTCAAACCAGTCTTCGGGGTCCTCCGGAGGTGACCCATGAAATGATGGGGGCTCCCTGGGTGGCTGAAGAATGAGGGTACGACTGGCAGTGGTGGTCATGGTGCCTGTGTTGATCATGGTGTTGGTCCCGACGATTTCTTTCTTCACTTTGTCCGGAAGCAGTCCAAACTCCGGCTGAAGACCTTGTGGTCGGCGGTTGGTACGAGTGGGACTTGCTTGTTGGCATGACGAGGGCGTAGGGTTCATGTACCCATCATCCCACCAGATGTCACGAAGCCAATGACGACGCAGTTGTCTTGCAGAAGAAACAAGTTTATTGGGGCGAACTGGTGCTCCCCTAACAACTCAAACGAATACAGAGGCGGCGAAGCAGCGGTGAACAAAGTGACTTGCGCAGGCGAGTGTCGTCGAACCGAATGCCGCGGTGTCTGCTCTGCAGGCTTTTATCTCTCGGCGGGAGTGTTTTTTGAACCGTCGATTCACATCCAGAACATTGTAGATCACAGAAGATTATTCTGGGCTAGCGACGTCAGGGCGAAACAATCTGCTTATCTGAATGAGATAGCCCGTGCGGAATAAAAATAAAGAACAGAACACGCGCCTCGCATGGGACACAGATAACAGAGCCGGGCGCAACTGGGCATCAAAAAAAAAAACTAACAAATAAAACCGTACAAGGTTCGCGGCAATATCGAATGAAAGCCTCCTAACTTTCTGGTCACCTTATGCTCATTTATGATGTCTGTTCTGGTTGTCTGTTAGGGTTTTGATTTGTTGGTGTAAATTACTTTGATTTTGCTGTAAAAGAATCACTATAATGGTTTATTATCTCCACTGTTCGAAAAAATGAACTTTTTATTTCGTGTATGTATTCAAAAGAGATTTCTCGGTGTGTTACTGCTGTAGTGTATCCGCATGTTTTGTGAGTATTTGAGCAATTTGCTTTCGTTTGTCAATATATTTTATGCGCACAGTTAGTGCACTGCATAATGGGCTGTCTCCAGTTTTTTAATGGGTGTCGTGGCCCGGTCGGCTGTTAATTATGCCTATACCCACGCCACCCAAGGCAAACTAGTAATGATGATTGTCTTGAATAAATTAAAACTGAAATGAAATTTAACTGAACAGCTGTTTCAGCGAGCCCGTTAGACTTCGGGGGATACACACCAGTATGAAGGTGTCCGATGTTATTGTTTTTTGCAAAAAGGGCACATTCTTCACTACTGAACGGCGTTCAGTTGCTCGTTACTGTTATGCATGCCACACCGAATGTGGAAGGTATGCGGCGCAAGGTGGCAATGGCTGCTACGTGGTGTCCTGCTTCATAAGCACGGCTTCAATACATTTACCCCCGCATCCACGACCACCAGTACCAAGGTGCCTGCGACCGGCCCTGCGAAATTGACGTGCAGCCTACGCGTTTTTCTTGAGTTTTCAGCTACCTCATTTGTGGAGCAGAAGCTGGCATAGCAGTTTTTGAATTAGAAGCAAAAACTTATCCATCAATAGAGGATTCTAGTAAAGAGCCATAGTCTTCTTCACATTACGCGTAGCCTGCGTAGGAAGGTCACGTTTAAACTTGGTTCCGAAAAAAAACGCAGGTATAAATAAACAGGGAAACATTATTCATATCTGAGTAGGAATATCGTGTTCGAAATTTATTTACGAAAAATCAGAGCTAAGAACACAAAGGGAATACATCAACCCCTTGAGATTTCTGCACCAAATAATTTATTCATTCGTTCTACTCAGGACTTCCGGGAGTATGCTTCAACAAGTTTACTAAAAACGCTAAGACTCAAAAATAAAAATACCCACAATAGAAACTAATATTTATTACCATACAAAGAAACATCCCTCAACATAGGTAAATAAACACTCGTATATTTATTTGATTGCCACCATCTTCATCTTTCGCGACTGCATTAGCGCAGAATCCTATTGTCACGAAGCCGAAGAAGACGATGTTGTCTTGAAGGAGAACACGTTTATTGGAGCGAACTTGTGCTCCCCTAACAACTCTAACAATACACAGGCGGTGAAGCAGCAGTCAACAAAGTAACGTGTGCAAGCGACCGTCGGCGAGTCGGAATGCCGCGGCATGTACTCTCTGCTCATTTATCTCTCCGCGCGAGGGCTTCTCGAACAGTCGAACTGCATCCAGAAAACTGTAGATAATAGAAGATTGTTCTAGACTGGTAACGTTAGTTCACGACGCTCTCTCTATCAAAGGAGATAACACGTGTGGCATAAATAATAGAACATGCGCTTCACTTGGCCCACGGATAACAGACATAACATAGCCCAGCGCAGCCGGTCGGCAAAAACAAAGCATAAACAAACAAACCCAAAACATAGTTCCTGGCATTAACCCCCTCGCCTAGGAGGGCATACACCCGATGCTAAAATTAAGGACAGCTCGAACAAACAACAAAAAATTATTGTCCTGCGTACCAAGGTTTCGTGCATCGTTGGGCCGCGTGCGTCGTCGTGATATTCCGGAACCACCATCGCGGATAACCGCGTAGTTAAGTTGGCCAACACGTTGTCTATTCCGATAGGGTCCGAAATACTGTCGCAGGAGCTTCTCACTAAGGCCACGTCATCGGACGGGACGCCAAACCCACACACGATACCCTGGGCGGTAATGGGGGTCTCGGCGTCGGAGATTGTAGCGTCCGGCATCCACCCGCTACTGGTCCGTTGTGCAAACAAGAGCGAGCTGGCGGGCCTCCTACGCACGCTGAAGTTATTCTTGGACGTCGGCATTGAGTTCGTCGTCTTCTACGTGCGGAAGCATGCCGTCAAACATCATAGCCGGCCTTGACATACGGGAGGACTTCGTCCCAAGTCTTATGTTCAACGTCGACGTACATAGACATCATATCCGCGATTGTCTTCTTCAGACGTTCCGTAAGTCCGTTCGTTTGGGGGTTGTATACGCCTTCATTCTTCGGTGATCCGTGTTGCTGTAGCGTAGGATTCCTTGCATGAGCTCCGCTGTGAAGGCCGTTCCCCGGTCCGTGACTAGGACTGTAGGGACTCCATGTCGCAGCATAACTTGGTTTACGAAACACTTCACGACGTCTTATGCAGTCCCCCTCGGAAGAGCAGCGATCTCTGCGGATTGCGTCATGTAGTCTGTTGCTGCGACAATCCACTTGTTCTCTGATCGTGACGTAGGGAAAGGGCCCACAAGGTCTATTTCAATCTATTAGAAGGGCCTCTATGGGACGGCGATCGGGTGCAGAAGTCCGGCGGGTCTCTTTAGCGGCGTTTTTCGTCGCTGGAAGTCACGGCAGCTGCTGACGTAGTGGGGCACATCGGTTGTAAGCCTGGGCCAGTAGTACTTCGCCTTGATTTTTCCTATCCTGCGTACTCTGCAGAGATGTCCGGAAAACGGGTCATCGTGGCACGCTTCCGAAATATTGCCTCGAAGGTCTTCGGAGATGATAAGAAGATAACTTGTTCTTGTTCTAGGGTCGATGTTTTCTACACGAGGACGGAGTTTTTGATGCTGAATACAGGTAAGTTGCGTTTGGAGGGTGTAGGAACGCTGCATTGTGTCCTACGAGGTAGTCGATCATGACGCTTACCTCGGGATTGGCACGCTGCTTGGAGGCTAGGTTGCATTCTGTCACGACTACGAAGAATGCGGTGTCTTGGTCGGAATCCTGTCGTGGTGGGTTGACGGGGGCGCCAGACACAGTCAGCATCGAGTGTTTCCTGCTGGATTTATAGACTATTGTGTTGTTGAATTCTTGCAGGTGCAAGCTCCACCTATCCAGACGGCCAGAGGGGTCCTTCAAATTAGCGAGCAAAGACAGCGCATGGTGGTCTGTCACAACCTTGAACGGTCTTCCATACAGGTATGGGCGAAATTTTGAAAAGTCCATATGATAGCCAGGCACTCTTTGTCGGAGGCAGAGTAGTTTTTCTCCTCTTTCGACAGACCACGGCTGGCATAGGCGTTTACGTTTTTGCAACCGCTTTGCTTTTGGACGGAGATGGCACTCAAGCCTATATCACTGGCGTCCATTTGGATTGGCGTTTCGGCGTTTTCGTCCAAATAAGCGAGCACGGCCGTGCTTTGGAGGCGTTTTTGCAGCTCGCAGACAGCTTTCGCTGGGGCACTTTACCAGCTGAAGGGGGGGCTATCTTTCCTAAAGCATGTGAATGGCTCTGCAATGCGTGCCAAGGTAGCGACGAAGCGCCGCTAGTATGCGCACAGTCAGAGAAATCTTCGCACGCTTTTCTTGTCTTTCGGTCTTGGGTAGTTCGCTAGGGCAGTCGTTTTCTCCAGGTCAGGCAGAACTCCTGTGGCGTTGACGACATGTCCCAAAAACTTCAGCTCCGCGTACGCGAATCGGCACTTTTCAGGTTTCAGCGTGAACCCCGACGTACGAATGGCCTCGAGTACAGCCTCCAACCTTGCAAGGTGTTCGTAGAAAGCCCGAGCGAATACCACCACGTCGTCGAGGTGCACGAGGCAGGTGTGAAACTTCATGCCAGCTAGCACTGTGCCCATGACACTTTTAAACGTTGCTGGTGCCGTGCAGAGCCCAAATGGCATCACCTTGAACTCGTATAGGCCCTCCAGTATTATTAATGGAGTCTTCTCTCTGTCTCCCTCGTTCACTTCAATTTGCCAGTAGCCTTTCTTCAAATGCATCGAATAGAAGTACTTTGCATGGAAGAGGTGGTCGAGGGCGTCGTTGATTCGTGGCAGGGGGTACACGTCATTTTTGGTGATCTTGTTCAGTCACCGGCAGTCGACACAGAATCTCAATGTGCCGTCTTTTTTCTTCACGAGTACGACCGGCGCAGCCCTGGGGCTTTTCAATGGCTGTATAATGTTATCGCTGAGCATGTCTTCGACTTGCGTACGGACGGCTTCCCGCTCATGTGAAGACGCGCAGTACGGTGACTGTCGGGTTGGTCGGGCTCCATCTTCGGTTATATTTCGGTGCTGCGCTTGGGGCGTATGACGTAATTTTGAGTTCGACGAAAAACACTCGCTGTAGCGACGCAGAAAATCCAGTAATTTGTCCCAATTTTCTTGCGGCAGTGCCGGGTTCACGTCAAAAGGATGCGGCAGCATTGAAGCATCTGCGCGTGCGCGATCGATCAAATCTCGCGACCTCGACCGCCAACTTGTTTTTAAATGCAGAGCATTTCTTAACCTCGCCTCTTCCTGCGTCGGACGGCGCCCACAGCTCCGCGTCCGCAGCAGGTGCGCCTCTCCTTCTTCCCTCCTCTCTCTCAATGGCAGCTGGCGCGCGCATGCGTCGTAGTCAGCCCGTTCGCTCCGTCGCGGTCTCGGCGTAACAGGTGCGTGATAGCAGCGCGGTGGGGCGTGGAAGGGCGCGCGCTGCTTGCGCATGCGCGCTCTCCCCCCCGTACTGCTCACCCTCTACTGCGCGCGCTGCAAATATAAAGCGGCTAGCGGTCGCTCGTGCTTCAGTCACTGTGTTGCTCCTTCCTTGCTTGGTTGACGCTCGCTCCCACGTTTACTCGTGTCTGCTACTCCAGCATCACAGAAGAAGCGATGGAAGCAACACTGCCTTCAACCAGTACTGAGGCCGCAATGCTCTGCATTTACTCGTGTTCCCCTCGCGAGAAGGCGCGGGAATTGTTTGCTTTTCTTCGAGGAACACAATTGCAGCGCCTTTGTTTAGATGCTGGTACTCCTCGGTTGACAGCCACCTCATTTCATTATGGGACAAGCGTCGCACGTTATTCAAACGCTGGCGCCTAAACAAACGCAATGTCACTCTCCACTGAAGAATCGTAGCCCTAGAGCAGGAATGCCGGGAATACGCCGACAAACGGGCCAACACGTTATTGGCTAGATTTTTGCATTGCCATAAATTGCCATCTTCGCATTTCCCGTGTCTGGAGCGTATTCAGGTCCCTCCTTGGAGGGATAAAATTTCGACAAACACTTCAAAAACTACTATTGGCACAGCACCTCGATCAACCCGGCCTCATAGAAGAAATTGGAAACACTTTCTACCCACCATTCACCCATCGAATTACCATTGTCGAGTATATATCTGATCAATCAATGATATGAATACAGGAATTATCTCTCAATTTTCTATGGCAGAACTCCGGAACTTTCTATTTCAACGAAACCGATGCAGGGCCCCTGGACCGGATGGCGTAACGTATAAAATGCTCCGTAACCTTCCTGACTCTAAATTAGAAAAGCTTCTGACACAATCAATCGGCTATGGCTTTCTGGAAGTCTACCGCCAGAATGGAAAGAGGCCAACGTTACACTTATGCCCAAACCCGGCCAACCAGCATCTTCAACAACGAACATCCGCCCTATATCGATTCGATGACCTCCTGTATGGACATTAATAGAGAAAATGGTCCTCACTTGCCTCGAATGGCATTTAGAGGCCGGAAACCACTTCCCCCATACCCTGGTTGGGTTCCGAAAGCATGTCAGCACCCGAGCATGCAGGCGCTCCTGATTAAGGAAGAAGTGTTCGAAGTCCCAAGCACCGCCCAACTCCGCAGTATTGTCGGCGTGGATCTCAAAAAGGCGTTCGATAACATTGCCCATGACGTGATCCTGCAAATCCTTCAAGAAACTCGGCCGCCGCACCCCTTTTCGATTATATCAAAGATTTTCTTTCCGATCGCACTGCCCGCACTATTGTACCCTACAACCAACCATCAGCCCCGTTTCCGTACGCTGTCGTACGCCTCAAAGCTCCATCACATCTCTAATTCTGTTTATTTTGCTGTGAAAAACCTGCCCGCTGAATTATTTTCAGTTCCGGATCTCCGCCACGCCAGTTATGCCGACGATATTACAATTTGCAGTTTCCCAGGCAGTCCGGGTTCCCACGAGTGTACCCTGCAGGATGGCTTGGATATTATTCAAGCTCATGAAAATCCGTGGGCTTGGAATGCTTCCATGAAAAATCAGAATACGTCGTTCTCCTAAATCAGTGTAACAAACATACAAAGATCTATTGTTCCCTTATCAGCCTCACTTTCATGGGCCACCTAATTCCCCGACGACTCAACATGGGCATCCTCGGCTTTATATGTCAACAAGATGGCAAGAGCATAGTATGGACCAAAAGTGTTATCAATCAGAACAATTTAATCAATAACATGCTTCGTCAAATCACCCGCCACAAAACCGGCCTCAAAGAACACAAGCTTCGTAAGAGTTTTGTACTCCTTTCCCTACCTTAAACTCCCAAAAACTCAAAACAATACATTGGATATCACCATCCGGAAATGCTTACGGACCGAGCTCGGTGCTCGGTGACCGTGCTCGGTGACCGTGCTCCGAGCTCAGTGACCGTACCCATGTACACCCCTAACTATACTCTCCCCGACACGGCCCTCCACAATACATTTGGAGAGAAAGTAGCCGCGCACATCGCTACACAACAGCACAGGCTCACTACGTCAACCGAAGGTCGCACCATCCTGGCTGATAAAGGGTTTGCGACATCTCACTGATCTTCTCTATCAAAAGAACTCCACCAAGGAACACAATTCCTAAAATAATGGTTAAGCACATCCCAGGTCGCATCGATCCGTCTTCAGACTTCGGCATGCGCGGAAGCAGAGCCCTCCATCTTTCCCGCCCATCACTTGACACATATTACACAGACACCACGTCTACCGACAACATAGCCACAACTGTCGAGGTAGGTCCACGTGAAGAAATCATCTGTCAACACTGTAGTGTACCTTCTTTTACAGCTGCTGAAATTCAAGCCTTTGCCGATTCGATCATGCTGCAAACCCATTCAACTGACCAAATTACCATCCGGACGGATAGTCAATCTGCCGTCAGAGAATTCGCAACTAACTCCTTACCTGCGCACATTCATCACGAGCTGACATGCTACATGGCAGCCCACAGTCACCTGCACGTACTTCTAGAATGGATCCCCAGAGACTAGGGAATTGTAGGGAATGAAAAGGCTCACGCCCTTGCTCGTGCAAATCGAAACCCGAGCGACCCCAACCCTGGCCCCAGGACTACAGCCCTAGAAACAACGCGCCACCCATCGCAAAGCCCGGAGGCAACAGCTGAAGGACCTTCGCAGTTCCCGCCGCCATCTTCCTCCTCCCACTTCTGACCTCCCACACCGTGAAGGCACTTACATCCGCCAGTCTCAGACTCTCTCCCTCTCTTGTGACCTCGTTCTTCACTATATAATAACCTGAGATGGCACGCCCCACTGTCAGGTGCGTAGCGCCTATCCCGACGTTAAACACACGTACTGGACTTCTCCTCGTGCCAGGCGATCACCTGACTTTCTTCATCCACACCTTTTACTATCCCACATTCTATACTCATGAGAAAGCTGGGCCGCTCCCCCGCTGATTTTCGCCCCATCCTTTGGCCTCGCCTCGCCCGGCATATTGCCCACGTGCGGGGCCCTGACACCTGCGTAATTCCCGCCTGAACGTACTCCAGGCCCACCAGAACCCCATTTTCGGCCGCCAGGACATGGGCCGCTTTAAATAAAGTTTCATCTCGCTCTCTCTCTCGGTGAAATTGGTGACCAAAACGTGGGATTTGAATTGCCTGAAGCGCGCAATGCCCCTTGCGGCGTGACACCGCGGTCCAGAAGCAAAGTTTGGTCACCCTCTACGATAGCACCGATGTCAAGGACAGCTTCTTCACAGTAGGCGGTGGTCATCAAGCTCTAACGGGGTACCCGAGTGACGTGATCAACGGTGATCCTTACAGCACCACGGTGTTCGGTTCCAGCGTCATAGGGTGATCGGAGGAAACTTTTATCGACTCGTTCTGCAGATCAATTATTGCACCGTTGTCGGTCAAAAATTCCATTTTGAGAATTACGTCGCGGGAGCAGTTAGGCAAAATGACGAACGCCGACGGTTACGTGGTGCCATCTATATTTACGCGTGATGTGCACGTTCCACTTGGTGTTACGAGATGGCCTCCTGCTGTGCGTATGTGCGGACCGTCCCATCTGGTCGTACCTTTCTTCAGGTTAGACGCGAATGATTCGCTCATAACTGAGTAGTCCCCTCCCGTGTCTAGGAGGGCGACTACATCAAAGCCATCGATGGGCAACTGCACGTCGGACGCCGCCTTCCTCGAGTTCGGGTGCGTCGGGGCGTCGCATCTCGCATTGTGCGTGTTGACGGTCGGGCACTGTACGTCGTCGTTGTCGTTTGCTCAGCGGCAGTCTCAGTCATGTTGGGTACTCGTCGCGCCGTGTTGCTGTCGTCGTGTTCGGGAGTCTCGTCAGGGTTAGGTCGGGTCGTCGGCATGAGGCCATGTCGTGAATCACTGTCTTCGGCGCGTCCTTCCGTCGTTGGAAGATTTCCGGTTTTTCGCCTTTGTGTGACTTTACCTCCAGAATTTGCTGCTTTTGGTTTACCCTGCGTGGGCTGGGGGACCGTCCACGTGAGTAGTCACCATTTATACAGCGGTTCGGTGTTCGTGTGGGTACGTCGACGGCGAACGGTTGAAACGGGTTGGGCCATGGCTGGTTTGATATAGATACTCGTCCATCTCACGTAGTCGTTGGCCAGGGAGAGGGCGAGGTGCAAAAATGGAGAAATCTCTCAGTCGGAGTTTCTTGTATGGGCAGCGACGATTGATGTGATCGGCTTCTCCGCAGTGGTAGCACAGCAGGACGATTATCGGGGGTTCACCATACGTCTGTTTTCCTAGGCGTCTGGTTCGGGGGTCGGGCGGGCGACAGTGGGCGGCGGTACGGCGGGGTATCTTGACGACGGGTTGCAGCAGGGCGGGGTCGATGAACAGCTGCGGCGTAGGTCATAGCTTGTGGCTCGCAGGGTGCTACTGATAGCATTGAAGTCCCCAGTGCCTGTTGGACCTCTTCACGGAAAACGTCAGTAAGGGAAGCGACTTGACGTTGCGGTGTCGTTAGAAAAAGTTTCCGAAGCCCCTCCCTGACGATCACGCGGATTGTCTCGCGTAGTGTATCGGAGCTAATAGCCCCGGCACCGATCGTCTCCGCATCTAGCACATTGATGGGGCGGTCGTACTGTCTGGTACAAATTTCCAGCGTCCTCTCAAAAGGGGCAGCCTCAGACGTGAATTCGGCCAGAGTTTTAGGGGGTTACGGACAAGGCAGGCAAACAGTTCTTGCTTCACTCCGCACTTTAAAAACCAGAGCTTCTTTTCTTCAGTAATTTGGGTGTCCGCGCGGCGAAATAGTTGTTTCATCTCCTGAACCATTGATTTATTGATTGCGGGGTTTTACACGCCGACGCAACGCGGGCGTAGAGGCGCGCCGTTTCGGAGGGCTCCGGAATAATTTTGACAACCTGGGGATCTTTACCGTGCGCCGAAATCTCGTACACACGGGCGTTTTTGCTTTTCGCCTCCCTCAATCTCCTCAACGAAGACCACAACCCTTTCGTTAGGCTGCTGCGTGCGCGTTTACAACAAAAGTGCGGCTCGTTCTTTCCGCACGACGGTGGCGAACGTTTTAAGGAACTCGCTTTTAAAGAGAGTCCAGTAGGTTAGCGAAATTGTATTGTTTTTGAACCACGTTCAGGCTGTATCTACCAAATAGAAGAAAACGTGGCGGGACGTTTCTTCGTCATCCTACCTGTAAAGGTGCGGAGGCGCTCCACTTTCTCCAAACAGTCCTCAGGGTCTTCAGCGGGAGGTCCACGGAACGAGGGCGGTACCCGTGGCTGTCGCAGGACGATGGGGGGGAGGGGCTTCATGCACCGTGTTGGTGGTTGCAGCGTTCGTTATCTTGGGTGCGTCTGGCAGGACACCAAACTCCGGCGGTAGAGCTTGCAGTCAGCGGCTGGCTCAGTTAGACTGTCTTGGCGGCTTCAAGAGGTCGCTGGGAGCATAGAGGGTGGGTACCCCGCTCCTCCACCACAAGTCACAAAGCCAAACACGACGCAGTTGTCTTGAAGGAAAACCTGTTTATTGGAGCGAACTTGTGCTTCTCTAAGAACTCGAAAAATAAACAGGCGGCGAAGCAGCAGTCAACAAATTGACTGCAGGCGAGCGTCGGTGAGTCGGATGCCGTAGCGTCTCCTGTGCGGTCATTTTTCTCTGGGCGAGAGGGCTTCTTGAACAGTGGAATTGCATCCAAAACACTGCAGATCATAGACGATTGTTCTAGGCTGATGGCATTAGTTCACGCCAGTGTCTCGATCAAAGGAGATAACACGTGGGGCATAAAAAATAGAACACGCGCTTGATTTGGCCCATGGATAACAATATAACACAGACCGGCGCAGCTGGTCGGCAAAAACAACACATAAACAAACAAACCCAAAACATGGTTCGTGGCAATATGAGGCAAAAATAAACGTATAAGTTTCATGATGTGGGGCACATTTTGTAAATAAGCTAGCTTTGTTGGTAAAAGTGTTGGTATACAACAAATGTGTCCCTGTGGTTATGATATAGAGGCGGAAACACGGATTCGTAGTAAGCGCCTTGAAACAAAGTTTGGGTCGCTCGAACAAGCCATAGCCCCGCACGGGGCACCTTGAGAAATCTTGGTGACGGTACTGGCGATACCGCGGACCCTGAGCCCCCAACATAAACTGTAACCTACCGTGGTGATGTGTTTAAAGGTGAAGGGTAGAAGCCTCAAACGGTGGCCGTCGGAGCCCAGGTCAAGCTCCGGCGGATGGGCTCCCTGTCTGTTTACCAGGCAGGGAGCTCCGGGACCTCTCAGGCTATCAGGGTAAGGTTTGAGAAGAAAGTACCCCCGTCCCCTGCTTCTTTTACATGCCATATGGTAAATCATAAATCCCCCCCCAAACATGATCGGCCCCTGAAAAGGGGCCGCACCGAAGGTTCATTTCCGCCACTCCCAACCCACAGTCTTCCAAAGCCCAATAACTACCCCCGTTTTTTGGTGTTGGAATCCAGTGACCAAGAAAAGCCTCTTGCATCACAGTCCGTGTTCCTAATATCGAAATTTCTGGAGGGCGTCATTAGTGACAAATATAAGGCCAAAAAACAAAGAACTGGAGAAATCCTGGTTGAAGTACACAACCAACAGCATGCAAAGATCCTCCTTGAACAAACTCGCAGGCAATCTTGAAATCAGGGTGACACCCCACCGGAGCCTGAACAGTACTCAAGGTGTCATCTCTGAAGTAGACCTGATGAATGAGACAGATGCTGACCTGCTGGAGGGCCTGAGAAATCAGGGCGTGACAGCTGTGAGGCGCATAACTATGAGGAGGGATGACAAAGTAGTTTCGACCAAGCACATTATCCTTACTTTTGACCGGTCCACGCTCCCAGAGTACGTCAATGCAGGTTTTGTACATTGTAATGTCCGGCCCTACATTCCAAACCCGCGCCGCTGCTTTAAGTGCCAGAGGTTCGGGCACGGAACCAACTCCTGCCGTGGTCGTCTGACCTGCGCAAAATGCGCTCAGCATGATCTTCCATCTGATAATTGTCCATCGTCAACCCTCACCTGCGCCAACTGCCAGGGACCCCATGCCGCCTACTCTCGAACGTGCGAGAAGTTTAAGCAGGAGAAGGCGATTATTAATGTGAAGGTAACTGAGAACATCACCTTC
Source organism: Haemaphysalis longicornis (assembly GCF_048455015.1). NCBI lineage: Eukaryota > Metazoa > Arthropoda > Arachnida > Ixodida > Ixodidae > Haemaphysalis > Haemaphysalis longicornis. Next base: position 194,701,746 of record NW_027526361.1, read on the forward strand.
CCAGAGGCGCGAAAGAGGTTCGCCTCTTTCCCCCTGGGGAGGTACGCCGACGCGGCTCGCCGGGGGGTTGAGCGGCGTCTGGTTTCGGAGGGGACCCAGTACCGCGAGTCGGACTTGGTCCCGCCCCCGCCCCCCCCCCCAGGGTTGCCCCAGGCAGCCCAACCAGCCTCTGCACCGCTCGCTCACCCAGCAGCGGCTGTGGTGGCAACAACATCTGTTGGGGATGCCGCTGCATCAACTGCTTCCTCTCCACCGGCCCAAAGCACATGCAAGGGCACGGAGATGGAGACGGAGGCAGTCGCAGGGACCCCCTCCCCCGCCTCACTGCCTTTGCCGTCTGTCCTGCACCCCACGCCTTCGGCACTGGCAGCGCAGGCAAAGAACACCCGAAAGGGTACCACGCCAAGGGGGCCCAGTCCGCTGGGCACCCCCTTGCCTTCAGATTACGACATGGACGTCGAGCCCTTCCGGCTTTCATCGCAGCGAAAGGAACAGGCTGCGACGTCCAGGTCAGTATAGAAGGTCAGAAAACCCCTCCCAAGAGTCCAAGCCCCGAAAGACCCTACATAAACAGTCACACTCCAGTAGCTCTGAACACATAATAATGGGAAGAGAAAACATAGTTCAATGGAACTGCAGAGGCCTTCTGAATAATCTTGACGACGTTTATGAGATTCTGCATGCCAATCAGCCAAGTATAATGTGTGTCCAGGAAACACATCTGAATTCAAAACACACAAATTTCTTGAATAGTTACATGGTATACAGGAAAGACAGGGATGGCTGCACACACTCTTCTGGCGGTGTTGCCATAATCACCCGCAAATCCTTAGCATGCCACCCTGTCACCTTGAACACCGTCCTCGAGGCTGTAGCCGTCCGCACAATAATATTTAATAGATTCATAACGGTATGCTCCATATACATTCCTCCTGATGTTGCACTTACGAGCACCGACTTCGAGGCGCTGGTTGACCAGCTGCCCGAACCATACATACTTACAGGCGACCTCAATGCTCACAACTCTCTTTGGGGCTCTTCCAAAACGGATGCCCGAGGTCGCCTGATAGAGAAATTCCTTACATCTTCTGGAGCATGCCTTTTCAACAATAAACAGCCTACATACCATAACATAGGACACAATACATACTCAAATCTTGACTTGGCTATTGGTTCGGCAATTCTCTTTCCATGTCTTGAGTGGGGAGTGGGCACTGACCCATATGGCAGTGACCACTTCCCCACTTCACTAACATATATAGGTAACGGCCCAAGCAGTTCTTCTTCCCATAATAGGTTAAATGAAGCACGAGCTAACTGGAACACATTTACAGAGACATCGAAACTACACCACACATCCATAGGACACCTACACGTTGAAGAAGCCACCCAACTCCTCACGGCGCACATCCTCGACGCCGCCGAAAAGTCCATTCCCCACGCCTCTGGTGCCCCGCGCAACCAGCGGAAGCCGTGGTGGAATGAGGACTGCAGGCGGGGGCGAGAGGCCCAGAACAAGGCGTGGGGTATCCTTCGTCGGTACCCCACGTCGGGTAACCTCATTTTGTTCAAACGGGCCAAGGCGTTAGGAAAACGTGTGCGCCGTGAGGCGAAACGAGAGAGTTGGCACACCTTCTTGACATCCATTAATTCATACACAGACACACACAAAGTCTGGACACGTATACGCAAGCTCAAAGGACAACAGACACACAGCCTGCCCCTGTTTAGCACAACAGGAGACACACTTGAAGACCAGGCTAACACGCTTGCACAACACTTCGAACACGTGTCCAGTTCAGCACACTACACGAACACTTTCATGAAACACAAAACATCTGCAGAAAAAAAGCCCTTACACGACAAAGACAGATCAAAAACGTCTTACAACTCTGAATTCACTCTCTATGAGTTGAGGGCTGCCCTGAGCTCGTGCAAACCTTCAGCTCCAGGCGCAGATAAGATTACATACACCATGATACAGTACCTACACCCAGACACTCTTGAAACACTCTTACACCTATACAATAAAATATGGCTTTCGGGGCACATTCCACGCTCTTGGAGGGAGGCCATAGTTGTGGCTTTCCTAAAGGAAGGGAAGGACCCTTCTTCTCCTGCCAGTTATCGCCCCATTGCCCTGACAAGCTGCCTGTGTAAGCTCTTCGAGAAGATGATAAACAGGAGACTTGTGTACTTCTTAGAGTACAATGGTCTTCTCGAGGGCTGCCAGGCGGGCTTCAGGGCGGGGCGATCTACCAACGATCAACTGGTTGCATTAGAGTCTTATATCAAAGATGCTTTCCTCCACAAGCAGTACTGTATGACAGTCTTCTTTGATCTTGAAAAGGCGTACGATACTGCTTGGCGGTACGGCATCCTTAGCGACTTGAAGTCCTTTGGCATGTCGGGTAACATGATAAACACGCTTTCCAGTTACATGTCCGAAAGGACGTTTCGCGTGCGACTTAGAACTGCACTCTCTAGGGTGCATGTGCAGGAAAATGGAGTGCCACAAGGTGGAGTTTTAAGTTGCACCCTTTTTATTGTGAAAATGAATTCCCTGAGGAAGGCATTGGCACCGTCGATTTCCTGCTCAATTTATGTAGACGACGTACAATTATCCTTTAAGTCTTGAAACCTGTCTGTCTGCGAGCGCCAAGTCCAGCTTGGTGTTAACAAGCTAGCTGGTTGGGCAGACAGCAACGGTTTTAAATTTAATCCAGGGAAGTGCACTTGTGTCTTGTTTTCCAAGAGGCGTGGCATCCGGCCGGATCCAGACATTCAACTCCACGGTGTCTCGATTCCTGTCAAAAAGGAACACAAGTTTTTAGGTATAATCTTTGACGAAAAGCTCACATTCATCCCCCACATAAAACAACTAAAACATAAATGCTTAAAAACAATGAATATCCTGAAGGTTCTCTCGCACATCTCTTTTGGTGCTGACAAACAGCTTCTGTTGCGTGTTTTTACCAGCTTGATAGGCTCACGATTGGACTATGGCAGCGTTGTTTATGGGTCAGCCACTAAAACATCCCTCAGAATGCTGGACCCTGTGCTTCATCTAGGGCTCCGCTTGTCCTGTGGTGCCTTTCGGACTGGTCCAGTCGAAAGCCTGTATGTAGAGTGCAACAAATGGAACCTGCAACGTCAGCGAGCATACACAGACCTCCTTTATGCTTTTAAAATTTCATCCATGCCTCACCATCCTTTTAAATCAGTTTTCCATGATACCTCCATGACTGAACTCCTTTTAAATCGACCATCTTTCTCTGCGCCCTTCTCTTACAGAGTTAGAGAGGAAGCGTCAGAGCTTGCTGTCTCCTTTTTAGATACCATCCAAAGTTCTGTAACAGATCTCATAGCACCATGGCATCTCCGCCCTGTCTCATGCGACACATCATTCACACATGTAGGTAAAAACCGAGCTCCCACATGTGCAATTCTGCAGCATTTCTTGTATTTGCAGCAGAAGTATGAGTGCTCTGAATTTTATACGGATGCCTCTAAGACTTCCACCTCTGTGTCCTGCGCTGCGCATGGGCCCGGTCTTACTGTCACGAGAACTCTTAACAGTAATACAAGTATCTTTACGGCAGAGGCTTATGGTGTACTTCTGGTTGTTAATCATATCCTTCAAAGCCACATCCCACAATCCATTATATATACAGATTCTCTCAGTATTGTGCGGGCGTTGTCGTCAACAAAGTCTTTAAAAAATCACGTTATAAATTTAACAGTCAAGGGTATTATGTCTGTGTATGTACGCAAATTTGAACTGGTTCTTTGCTGGGTCACTGGCCACTGTGGTATAGCCGGGAAAGAAGCAGCGGACCGAATGGCTGCTGCTGCTACACTCAGGAATACAGTAGACATAACCACATTACCCTACACCGACGTGAAACCACACATCAGACAACAACTTCGTAAAACATGGCAAACACACTGGAGTGAACAAACAGACAACAAGTTACACGTAATAAAACCACACTTGGGACCATACACCACCGACACACGTAATAGATACACTGAAGTCGCCTTGGCTAGATTACGGATAGGGCACACTCATGCAACGCACTCGCACCTTCTCACTGGGTCTCCAAGACCTCTGTGCAGCAGGTGCGGAGAGGCCCTATCCGTGATCCACATCCTTATACAATGTAAGGCACTTGACACAACACGACACAAATACTTCCCACAACTACACACGCGACATATTCCACCACACCCGTCATACTTCTTAGGTGATGAAGCCATGTTTTCAATCAAACGCGTTTTCGAGTTTCTTACCGACGTAAAATTTTTACATCTCATTTCTTATCATTCATGTTGACAACCTGGCCCTTTACACCAGTCATCATCTTCATTACGTTGTCTTTTAATTGGTTTATTTTTACTGAAATGTTCTACTTTTACTTCCATGCCACTTTCATGTAATCACTATTGTTGGCGCTCTTTGCCCTTTGTCGGCCTTGCGCCATTAAACTCCAAACATCATCATCATCATCGAACAAGCCATAGAAAATAGATTTCTAGAATCAGCACTTATGCATCAGAACATTTCTCGTGGAATTTAAAAATAATTGCGGGTTCAATACATTGTACAGCAAATGAAGCGTAGGAAGAACGCTGGGGCATGTCATGTAACGCGAATGACAAGTAAACGCTGGACCATACATTAGGTAGAATTCCTGAAGGGACAGAAACTGTGTTTGGGAAAGCCAAATACCCCATGCAGGAGGAAACGCAAAAATAGCTGGCAGAGAATATACTCTGAATTCGGGCGACAGGAGTGGCCTGTTATTTTTGGAAGAGGCCTTCGCCCTGCAGTGCACACAAACGGACAGTGGATGATCATGATGGTGATTATGATAAACGCCCTCGGTGTTAAAATATATCATCCACGTAACCGCTGGCATGTCGTGCGGCATTTAAACTTTTCCGTCTTCTTATAGGCGCCTTTTAGCAATTGTCACCGACCTACTGTCCAGACACTGAGTTTAAGGCCAGTACTGCAAAGAACGTTCGGATGCAGTGAGGACACTGCTCAGCTGCTGACAATTCGCGTAAACTAGCGCACATGGTACTTGTCAGGAGAAGAATTGCAGCAGTGCGCCTTAAAAACCCCATATTGGCTTTTTCGACGAAGTACAGGTACAAGGAGTATAAGCGGGAACATTTCTCATATTATTGGTTTTTGTACGTGCAATGGCGCTGTCATCAGAAAGAAGAAAATGTCCCAGAAAACTTAGTTTCGCATAGCGGAATTCGAAAGCTGAGATTACTATAAGGGTTACATTAAGAGGAATCACGGCCGGGGGTAGAAAAACCATTAGCGTTCCCTTTTTGTTTGGGGGGTGTGAAGGGGGGTAGGGCGGTTGAAGCTTTTCTTTCCCCAATAGCCACTTTGGCGCCACACAGTGCTCGCCATGCCTGTAATACGCCCAAAGGGGTATTCAAAGTGGCGCTTTCGTGTTCTTTTCGAGCGGGGAGAGAAACCGGCACAGGTCAGTTACCTCGAGAGGCTCATCTCTACAGCGAATGCTTCTATCTTTCATGATCTACCGGCGGTGAACGATCGCTGGAAGACAGCCTGTACCCACCACGCCTACCTTAGGAACCGAGGTGTGGCTTTTGCGCATCGTATCGTCCACAGGGGGGTATATTTTGTATTATGTGGGGAAAGCAATTCAGAAGGCTGTAATCGCATAAATAACAGCGACGGCCGGCAGAGCAGACGAATGCCACACGACCAACACCGACCACCATCATACGTTACACCCAAACGCAGCGCAAGTCGGTGCAGTGGCGTCAGAAAGAAGTACAAGAACCCGCCCACGGACTCCGAACAGGCGGTTAACCAGCGAAGCTCTAACGTGGGGCCGGTGGTTACTTGTGCGTAACTACTTAAGGCTCATTAAAGTAGTTTACATAATAGGTTGTGTGTTTGTGTTATTTTTTTCGTGGCGGTCCATGCTCGTGCCGTCGCTGATTGCAGGTTGCCCATTCTTTGGAAGTGCGTATGACGCGTGGGCTATGAATTTTGAAGTAACGTGCTCTGGGGTTACCTAGTGTCACTAAATAAGCTACGCTTAAGAGTACCGCCACTTCGTGAGCCACGGCAGCCATTTTGTTCCTGAGCAGTGTTGCCAGTCCTCCGTACTAAACCTCCGCCTGTTTTGACCGGCGGTTTGGGCAGGCATCGGCGGCGCTCGTCAACTGTGGGGCTATGTTTACTTTCGTTTACTTCAGCTCAGTTCGCGCAAGCAAGCGGCGATGTTCATTTGCGCTTTTGTAAAGTGCATCATGTCCGGGCACTCATGTTGGTCTTGTGAAACTCCTAGCTTTTCCTAGACATGGGACTCGGTAGTAAGTTACTTCTTACGGCTTATTGTAGCACGTTGCAATGAATGTTTAGAGGGGTGATAACACTCGGCTGTACGGGAGGCACTGCATTTTATTTTCAGCTGTCATTTGCGTTAACTCCCCTGGACAGAAAAGAGACGATCGTATCATACGTTTTTAGTTGAAGCCAGGCGCGCTTTTGAGACGGCACTCACCCCGATCTTTTGCGGCTAGTATGGAAATATTACTGAATGTCCAAAAAGAAATTCAGCGGCGACATCCGCGAATGCTTTTAAACAGGTTGTTGTAAAAAGAACATTATAGGGTACTCTGTTCGGGCAATTAGGGTGTTTTCACAAAAACTAGCAAAAATTGGGAGTGGCGTGATCCGCGTCCACACTCCTCGCCATCCTAATATGTAAATGGTTTCAATATGACTAGCTTTTAATCAAACCCTGCGTACATCATCGAGAAACTATAATTTCGTCGTGACCTTTAGACCACGACGTGTAGATTAACGCGTCAGACCAATGAGATTGCAGGTATTCCAACCATTTCTTGAATTCTGAACGTGCTCACATTAAAAATGAAGCATGCAAATATCCTCTCGCCTGCAGTCGTCATCGATTCAAATTCCCATGATTTGCCTTAAATACCTTTTGCAGAGTTCGGAGGGTGTACGTTACCTTAACCGCAACTAAAACATGTCACTTTTCAGCCGCTTGCGCTTGCGTGCATGCATACATGCGCGCGCGCGCGCACATACACACAAAGGGAGAAATAAAATACTGTAATATGAAAAGCGATGCACCAAGGAAGCACTTGATTGTATTTGTTTATTGTGTATTATGCAAGAAGACATGCAATGAATCCACACAACTGCAAGTCTCAAATAATACGACACGCCCGATACCGATACACTGGTCAGTTTGCCAAGAAATATGTCCAATTCTGCTAGCTACATTCAGGAAGCGTCTCAGCCAAACATCCCATTTATTTTCTGATCCCTACAACTTCATCACAATTGTGTGAAAGGGTGGGAAATGAAAAGTGAAAAGGGGGGGGGGGATGGCATTTAGTAAATTCTGGAAGGGGGTGTTCATAATCATCTCCCTATGTGTAGCGGCTCCTGTAAACCTGACCCCGAAGTCGAATGATGCAGTTCATAGCAACAGTGGTAATTGCCGCAACATAAATGTCGCCCCGTGTCTGTAGTGGGTTACTGATCCCGTATAAGGCGGGTGGTGGCTTCTGACCGTTCATGCTCATCGTGCGATAGCCGGTTAGGATGCTTGTTTGGAGATCTGGAGTATTGTTGTTCTTGTTTTCTTGGCAACCTGGAGAGATAATAATAGAAAATGCCTCATGGGCCGATAAATGGCCTCAAGCCTTCATAACCGGGGATCAATGGCCCTATCGTGACTGCAGAGCTCTCTCTTTTTTTTCTTTTTTTTTTTTTTACTGGGCACAATAAGAATTTCCTACCACGGTTGACCACGACTAGAGCCACAAAGTAGCTCATTTAGTGGCTCTATTACTGTGTTGTGTGATTTATTGGCGTAAGGGCGCCTTGAGGCCAAGGAGCACAAAAACATTTAGTGGCTCTAACCACGACATTCAAGCTTAACTAGGACTTTTCCAATTCTTTAGGGTAGCTTGGGCATGTTGACTGATTATAGCAACATAAAACAGCGCAAAAGGACGAGGACGAAGAGGAGCAGACAAACACCAACGCTGATGTTCGTCTGCTCTTCTTTGTCCTCGTCCTTTGTGCTGTTTTACTTTACTAGCAATAATTGATTTCACTTAATCTTTATTATAACATGTCTCAATTTTTTTAGAAAGAGAGGGCACACACGGGGGAGTCGCTTTTTGCAATTCCGCCATGCAACAAGGAAGTAGCCTTTAGAAAGGCTGTTTTGTTGTGAGGCGTCCGGAGTAACACTTGTCACTTCTTTCTTCGGCTGTCGCACTTCTTCAGGCGAGTGTCCAGTCACGTACAGCATCACTGGTTCACAAATATGCTGTCACACGTAGCTGGTACCCGTTGCAGTGGCTAAGGCATTGCGCTGCTGAGTTCATGGGTGAAAAACAAAAACACCTGTGTGTAGAGATTTCGGCGCACATGAAAGATCCCCAGGTGGTAGGGGGCAACTCATAGCACAGGTGTAGCTTTGGTGCGTAAACCCTCCATCAAAAAAAAAAAAACTTCATACCCAATGACTTAACGGACCTGAGATACAGCTGCTCGCATCCCAACGCTTTTCGATGCACACTTGGACTTGGCAGCTTTCGCCTTGCAGCTCAGCTTTCGCAGGGTTATCCGCAGTCGCAGCATGAGGAAAGATGAAGTGAGGTGCTTTCCCAGTTGATGGCATTGTGGGAAATCATTTGGCAGTTGGTACGAGTCTAGGGTTGCCTTTGTGAGAGCCGGCAGGGAAACGTTCAAAGCATCATGCTCGAAACTCCGGAAGACGGTGTCTGCATGCGTCAACAACCTGACCACGTGGGCTGAAGGACGTACCAAGGGGTTCGGCTGCGACTGTGCCCGGTACGACTTTAGCTGCAAAAGTTGGTCGCTTTCTGCAATGGGCTCGTCCTTCAAATACGCCTTGCATGTGTTGCACAGTGCGTACCGCTTGCTCACACTGCGTGTGATGTATCCCGACAAGTAGACGAGAGATTCCATCTCAACGTCGTCAAGCGGAGTGGCGTCATCGAGGAAACTGTCGTCTAACCGAACCTCCTCTCCTGCTTCAAGGCTCTCTTTTGACGCTGCCTTCACCTCAAGGAACTCCAGCAGGTCAACACTGTCATCGATCTGGTAGCTGCCCTTGCGGCTAGGCCTGAAAAACTGGCTCAACATGATAAGCCGCAGGGTCAGCTTGAACTCTAGAGCCCTGGGCACTGGGTTTTTCGCTCGCACGCACGAAAAGAGATTTTCCAGGGCATCCTGAGTGAGTCGGCACAGCAAGACGAACTTGAAGTTGTAAACACTCAGGAGCTCGTGCTGCAGGAGGAGGGCACTCGTTGTACTTATCAGCACGCCGGTTTGCACGGGCTTGAAGCAGTCTTTCTGTTTCTCGTTCCGTATTGAGACACCAGAAAACATTTCCATGAACTCCTGAAGGAAAGCCACGGCGTCTTCATGTGACGTCTCCTTAAACAAGCTCATTGCTGTGCCGATGTAGCGGGACGTCATGAGAGTGAACCAGCGGAACACCTGCTCCACAAACCACGCCGTGGTCAGTGCCTCTAATGGGAGCAATCCCATTTTCACGAGTACCCGCATTGCTGCCCCCACACTGTGGTTGAGTACGGCGACAGCTGACGACACACTCATCTTCTCGAAGTGGTTCAGGTCGAGGTAGCCAGCCTTGAGATGAGGCGCCAGCTTTAGGTCCCGTTTCGCATCTTCCTCTGCCAGAAGTTTAATGTGCTCCACGGATACCTGCGAGGTGCAAAAATAGCATAAAAAAGGATGAAATGCTAACAGCTGCATGTTTCCGGGGGCTGTTGGCAAAAAACAAACACTTGTATGCCTTAATTTAAAGCTTGGTGTGAAACTCAACAGGGCGTGTAACAGATAAGGTTAGTCAAGCCTCATAAAACTGCTACAGCTAACTTATCAATAATTGAAAGGTACACTTCAGGTAAGGAAGCTTGCTTTTAAACAAAAAGATAGCATTGTACAAGACTTCAGGCATTTATTCTGTGCCAGAGGGTACAATACTTCTTTTTATTAAAGGGGTACTGACACCAATTTTTGGTGCTGATATTATTGTACACTTCGTTTCCTTTACCCACCAGGATACCCTGCGTAAAGTATGAACAGCATGCGTCGCCTGGAACATATCCTAAATTGATTGCAAATGTAGCGCCAACGAGACTGCTGTGCTGGTGGCTTCCACCGAAATCGACATCGTGTGACATCAGGGTGTGGTAGAGCAAACGAGGTGACGTAGCCGCGTGCTCCCCTACTCCGTGACGTTCACCTGGCACCCGACTAATGGCAAGGCGCAACCGTCTGGCGCGTGGATGGAGCGTCACAGGTTTTCGCATACCCACGCGAAGGCGCTGGCCCCGTTCAGCGGAAACCGTGACGTCCTAGCGTACTTTTGGCCGCCCGCGAACTCCGGGCTTTTTGAAACGGCAGCCGGTGACGGCGGTTTTCGCTGCGTTATATTTCCTCATTTATCGTCCGCTGCTGTATTTGAACTACTCTTTCATGATAGTTGGCCCCGTAGGCCTCGATCTAAGCAATAAAAACATGACGTAAAATTTTGGGGTCAGTACTCCTTTTAATTAGTAAGACAAATGTTTCCAATTTTTCTCCCATTTTTGCTTTCCACGATGAGGTAAAGGTGCCTTAAAGAACTACAAGCACCATGAAATTATACAGAACCCTCAAAAATGACATGCTATTTGATAGCTCGTGTTCCTTCAAAGCATTAAAGTTGAAAAAAATTACTGAGGTCCTTTACGTTTATGAACCATCGCAATAAGCAGATACTAAGACTGAATACTTTCGGAAAATGCATTTTAGCATAAAAGCACCTTTTGCGCTTATACCTACCTCTCTTGTTGGGAGCTTGTACTTGGCAACAGTCTCCTTTGACAAGAAGATAGACTGTCCCCTCACCAGGTGGCCTCTAATGTTTTTCAAAACATGTGGTGCGTCAGCCAGAAAGTAGAGTTGCCGGTTGGTGTTGGCTGCGCACGGATGCCTGCAGGAAACTACGGGTTCGGCCACCCGCGTCGCACGGATGCCGCAGCATTTCCAAAGGGCCTTGTTGCTCGACCCCATGTCAGAAATAACCGCGTCCACATGGCAACCAGCAGCCTCACACTCCTCGATCACTCGAAAGACCACATCCTTCAGGAACGTGCCATCAATGGAGTCCCCTGCAAGACAATTGAATGCAACAACACTTTGAACAGGGCACAAGTGCATACAGGAGCTTTGTGAACACGATGCAAGCCATTTGTGGACGTAGCTGGTCAAAAAAGCAGAAATTACGCCCCAGCACTAGGCACAGCGCTAGCTGAGTTGGGATTCCTGGCTTATACCCATGCTACACGGGCGTTTGAAATGACATTCGAGTCAAAGGGCCTTCGAAATTCCAAATATCATTCGAACTGAAAGGAGTTTCGCCGATCTACACGGCCAATTCTCAAAGGCAGTTGAACGCTTCCTCGTTCACCCGCCATGTTTTGGTGTCGCTACTGCTGCACAGTTTCGTTCTCGCAACTTGACAAAAAAAATAATTTTAGAGTTGACACCATCGCGAGTGATGAAACTGATTATAACCTACGAACGCACGCAAAACATGCACAAAATAGCATGGGCACTATGGCTTCCATAGTTTTTTTTTTTTGCATTGCCGGTGTGGAGACTGCAAAGTTACCTTTTAACCGTAGTTTGAGCGATAGGAAAGTAGAAGAGGTGAAAAATTATTAAGAACATGCTCTTTGAAAACCAAGTTTACCCTTTTCTGTAACTGCGGCATGCAGAAACTGCGCCCGAGAGTACAAACGTTCATGTTTCAAAGGCCTTTGAGAATCTCAAAGGTCGGTTGGGGTGCTCATTTGACTCAAATGGCATTTCAACCCAATGCCTTTGAAAAGCGCCGTGTAGCAGCTCAAAGGTGGCTTTTGAGTCAAATGACATTTGGTTCAAAGGCCTTCGAAACGCCCGTGTAGCACGGGTATTAGACACTGCAGCATACTGTGACAGAACTTTTGAACCTCGAAATGCTCCCTACAACCCCTTGAACTGCCCTCCTGATGATGATTGATGATTAATAATGGTATCCCCTTTGTACCGGGGCGATGACATGAGTCATCTCACCAAAAGCATAGTTAACTAGGTTGCATAATGTCTATATTTAAAGGAGTACTGACACCAAATTTTGCCTTTTGGGTTTTTATGCTGGAAACGGTACCTCTTCGGCCACTAATTATGAAAATCGATCCAAAAGCGGCCAGAAGCAAGCATAGAAATAATTAAAACGCAGTAATTTCAAGCAGTTTCGGTTTCGGTCGCCGGCAGCGCAAACGGATGTTCAAGAGCTAGTCGGAGTACGTGACGTCACACTGTGGCCGCGGCAAAACTGCAGGTGATAATGCCAATCGAAAACCCGTGACGACGCGCGTTTTTCGTGACCACCGTGACACCAGCAAACGTGACCACCGACAACAGCAACGCAGGAGAGCGTTTCCGGTTCTAGAAAAAGCTATACGACGTCACCCTCAACCGGCCGGTTCACAGGGCACGGAGTACGTGTCGTCACGATGATAGCGATTTCGCTAGTTCTGGCAATCTGAGGAAGCTCGCGGCTGGGGCAATTAAAAGGGATTTTCGCTTTGTTTCCGGCCACCGATGGCTGTCAAAATTGGTGGGAGTGATCTCCACAAACTACTGAAGCCAATTACGTAATTTTTAACGATTCTGAATTTGGTGTCAGTACTCCTTTAACGCTATGTAGGATGAGCTCAAAATAAATTATGTTCGTTACAGGTGGTAGCTGCCCTAGGCTATAATCCCCTCTCCTCTCTTCTTCCACCAGTATTCCAATCTCCTTTTAGTCACCTCTACAGCCTTGTAATTTATTGTCTCTGCGCTACATTTAAATCCGAGGGCTTCGGGAAGGCGAATATTTACGTTATATAGATTTGGATGGATACACTCACATTCCAACACAATGTGTTGAATCGTTTCGGTTTCATTTCCGCAGACCACACATACCCCATCATTTTGCGCATACTTGCCCACAAAGCTCTTTGTTCTCAAGCAACCTGCTCTAGCCTCAAAAAGTAACGCCCTGCCCTTGGAATTATCGTAAAGATTTTCCTTTCTGATCTCAAATTTCTCTGCCCTGTACATCTCTAACGGCGTTTTCGATTCCAGTTTTTCCTTCCATTTATTCGTCTCTGTCTGCCTCGCTTTTTTGATAGCCTTGGCTGTCTTCGGTACGAATACCTACACTTAATTCTCTCCAATACTAAATTCTGTCCTATACCTAATTCTCTCTCTCTCTTCTCTCTCTCTCTCTCTCTCTCTCCCTATCTCTCTTTCTCAGCAGTGGAGGAATGGTGGCCCACTTGTACCCTTTTTATTAAAGATAAATACATGTGGACTTGGCGTCACCACCTTTGTGTCCACTGCAAATGTATTGTTAAATGATTGCTTGCTTAATATTTTTGTTAGAAGATTGCACTTACCTGTGAAATGATAGGCAACAACTTGTTTCCAGCGGGAGGATAATCCAGTCAGCATGACGACAAGGCCGTGTGTTGCGTACACCAGCTCGCCTTCAGGCCCTTGTTTTACAAGTGGGGCTGTTGCCAGGCCAATCGGCTTCTTGACTGTAGGGTCGAAGTCGAGACCAGCAGTCAGCTGCATCTCGTCTATGAGAAGGGCACAGTGTCGCTCCTCTGGCTTCATCGTTTCCAGCTTTGCCTTCAAGGCTGGAAGAAGCTCGTTGAGGATTCCTTAAAACAAAGTAAAGGCAATCTTGTAGTGTGCTTGTCATAAAAAACATGTTGACAACATATGAACACTGGTACACCAGCATACACACCGGGTTCAAATTTGACATCCTCAATGCGTCTTTGCAGTGTCCGTTCAGATGGAAGAGGTAGGACTTCATCCTTCAGGAGCTCGTACCCCCTGGTGCCACATGCGAGTCGCACCTGCAGGGCCTTTTGAACCGTCTTGTCGGACCACCTGTTGCCACGTGAATCAGGATGCCCAACATTCAAAACCTGGTCAGGAGCTAGGTGTGGAACCTTGTTGCCTGCAAGAGAACGGAATGCCACAAATAAATGCGACAACGCACTTCACAAATTCTAGTTTTATTGTGGCAACATTAGGCTGAGCAGAAATGCAGTCTTCAACATTATTTTTACAAAAAGCTATCATTAGAGCTACTAACTGAGCCTTCAAAATGCAATTTTAAATGTGGCCCGTGCAGTGCCACATTTAAAAGGTCATGAAGACAAAGTTAACTTTATTATGAAAGAACCTGTATTTGGCAACTCACTGAACTCCATTCTAGCCCAGAAAAACGTTTCAACAAGAAAAGGTATTGACGAACCTTAAAATTTTGCTTTCACTAGAGTTTTTGTGATTAAAGATAAAATGCTCACCGATAACAGCTTCCAACTGCTTTTCCAGCTTCCTGGTCTGCTTCTGTTGCAGATCCAGCTTGCGCTTTAACTCCTCAACAGTAGCTTCGTGCACACACCTGGGTCCACTGCACGGAGCCTCCTGTAACATATCAAAATTTTGAAAACACCCTTGAGAACCAACACAAAAGCAGCTGGTAATCACTTGTAGCCTAAGCACATTTCGCGGTAACTCTTGAACACATGCGGGCAAGTTCATAGGTGCGTTAAAGGGACACCGAAGACAACCAACAAGTTTGTTTCAAATGAAAGTATTACCTTCTAATAGCAATCTTAGCATTTATTCGGTGCCAAAAGATGCATTAATTGCTGATAAATCACTAATCAAACAACACACTTCCGTTCCTCATTTCCCTCACAGCGATTCGATAACGCAAACGGCCGGCAGCCGTTTGCTTCACGATGAACCGGAAGCAAGGGAGGCAGCGGTGGTGTATAGCTTCGGGCAACCGAATACAAGGCTATTACGTACCAAGCGGTTTCGTCCGTTTGGGTCAAATCAGTCGTGCTTTCCTGAACTCCCACGTACTTTGCTGTTCATGACAACTAAGCAAAATGTTTCTCCATCGGACGTGCGATCAGGTTTGATGCTCTGTTGAAGACGAGCACATAAGCCGTGTGACAGTTCTAACCAACTGCTCGTGTGCACAAGCTCCATCACCCGCTGCTTGCACAGCACCGCGCACCTATGTAGGAACACCAGACATTTCCTATGCTGGAAGTAAAGAAGCCCTCGTTGGGAAAGAGGCAAATAATACCAACGTTATTCGATATAAGATCCACTCTCGTCCGCCTCGCAGCGTGCGTAGCCCACTTGCATTCGCTCATTGCACACTCACCCACAAATACTTTCGGGCTTGAAGAAGAAATGTTTGCAGGATGATCCTCTGGCTCACTTAACCATCTCATGACTAGTCTCACGTCGTCTTGGTTGTTCCCATTATTCCGTCTACCGCTGTTCCCGACCGCAGAGGAAACAAAAGCTTTCCTCTATGCGCGCAACATGCATGCAATTGTGCCGCAACAAATATCACAAATGCTGTAAAATGCTTGCCTATGCGTTGCATACTAGTAGTTGGTAACTTGAAATCAATTGACTTTAGCCAAAATAGGCATACTTACGTTTTTTACTACAGCAAAAGCACGCAGAAAGGTCATAATGATACATGTACATAGAACCGTACAAGTGAAGTGCCACACAATGAACCGGTCGCGCAATCGGGTATTACACCGAAACCGAAACCGATTTGTTGTCGTTTGGGGTCGCTGCGTAATCTATCAGTTGGGCTTGTATCATATTGTTTCTAGGCTTCTTTCTGTTCGTCGACGTGACACTATAAAAGCTTGCTGTTAAAGGAGTACTGACACCAAATTTTACCTTTTTGGTTTCTATGCTGCAAACAGTACCTCGTTGGCCACTAATTATGAAAATCGATCCAAAAGCGGCAAGAAGCAAGCATAGAAATGATTAAAACGCAGTAATTTCAACCAGTTTCGGTTTCGGTCGCCGGCAGCGCAGATGGACGTTCAAGAGCTAGTCGGAGTACGTGACGTCATACAGTGGCGGCCGCAAAACTGCAGGTGATGACGCTAATCAAAAACCCGTGATGGCACGCGCGTTTTTCGCATCTGCTGTGATGGCACGTGGTCTGCATTGGCCCGCCCGAGCTTGCGGCGGTGACTGGGACGCGGGAAATTCGAAAAGTAATTTGCAAATTCGTGTAATTAGGTGTTATTTCCCGTGTTTAATGTTTAATTGGAACACATTTGAGTTCGTGTTTGTTCAGGATGTTTGTCTTCCATTGGTTTTTGAAAGCCTAGCGTTACTCTTTTGCCATTTTGACGAAGTTGAAGATGCCATTGACAGAAACCGTCTGGCGAAACGAGACCACCGACAACAGCAGCGTAGGAGAGCGTTTCCGGTTCTAGAAAGGGCTTTACGACGCCACCCACAACTGGCCGGTTCACAGGGCACGGAGTACGTGTCGTCACGCTGAAAGCGATTTCGCTAGTTCTGGCAATCTGAGGAAGCTCGCGGCCGGGGCAATTAAAAGGGATTTTCGTTATGTTTCCGGCCACCGATGGCTGCCAAAATTGGTGGGATTGATCTCCACAAATGAATAAAGCCAATTATGTCATTTTTAACGATTCTGAATTTGGTGTCAGTACTCCTTTAAGTTTTTATAAACTTAGGAAGGCGTATTGTTTTAATATTTTTCACACAATTTTAACCACTTCCGGTGTAAGTTGTGCGGAATAGCCAGTGGTGGCGATACTTGTTTTTACGTTTTTTCAATTTTCTACCTTATTTTAAAGATACGCATAAGAATGGTATATTCGTGTTCTCTGTAAGCTATCGATCTAGAGCAACTTGTATTTTGCCTTCAGTGTCCCTTTAACATGTTGCACGCTTACACATGGTCTCAGAAGCCAAGATAGGCAGTTTTTCATACCGTTTGGACAGCCTGGTTAGTTGTACCGGCAGCACACTGTTGGTTGCTCGTTGAACAGCTCCCATGCACTCCTCTAGCTGAAAATATACGCATCGTGTTATAAACTTGCTTCTGCAGCAGATGTGCAGAAATACTTAAACCTGTGAGCTTTGCATCGCTCCCCATACTAGTTCACTTACTTGGTTCATCAGGCATAGATGTTGAAAAGTCCATGGTCTCAGCCTCCACAGCACATGCACCTGTTAAAAAAAAAAAAAAACCATTACTGAACATTTGTTTTTTCTCCCTCCTTGCTCATGCCATCATTTTTATTGCTGGTTCATGAAAAAGCCCCTTGCTGGAGTTTAGAGTAGGGAGGGCATGGAAAAAGCAGTAGTACAGTAACTTAAAAAAAAAAGTTGCCTGAAGGAGGTGGAAACCGAAAACGCTGGTATTGAGATTTCGCTGCACGTAAGAGACCCCCATGGTTTACATTAATCCATAGCCCTCCACTGCAGAAGGCCTCATGACACAGGTGTAGCATACATACGTAAAAACCCCAAAGACAATTTTTAAAACAAATAAAAGTTTCAGGCTTGAAGTGGGGCTCTCGTGCATAAGACACGATGGCTGGTCACCCCAGATGCCATTGTGCTCTGCTCAACCAGTCCGGCTATTTCTGCACGCTTTCTGCAATGTGTGCACGGAAGGTTAGAAACTAATCCTGGAACGCCTTCACCCAAATTAAGGGGGATGAGTCAAGGCGCGTTAATGCAACTATGGTGCTGCTCCACCTGAACTAGTTCATGAGAATGACTTTGTGAAACCAATTTTTATGTGAAGTACTTTAAGCATTTAAATTATTACTGCATGCAAGTGCTTTGCACCGAACTTGACAACTTTAATTCAACACCCACTAATAGCTATGTTCTTGATGTACATGAAACGGCTGCTGCGGCCACCATGTTCTTGTTCTGAATGCGATACCTACCTGTTTGTACTTCCACTTCCACCGTAAGCAGTGGCACAACGTAGCCATCCCCTTGCATGACGTCAGGTGAAGGTGCCCTCACTCCTTAAACTTCAGCCGTGCTTGGGGTTGCTGGAAAGGCAACAACACATCTCAGCTGTGGCACAATGGTCCCTTATATAGTTGTGCTAGGAGTGGCTGTTCTGCCTCACTAATCTAATTTTCATGACAGCGAAATATAAGTACACTTGGGATTTATAAACTGGCCTGCAGCCCAAACCACGGATGATTTGTCTCAACGAATTTATGTGATTCTGACTTCCCCTTCATTTTTAAAGGAGTACTCACACAAAATTTTTACGTTGTGTTTATATTGCTTAGATTGAGGCCTGCTGGCCTAACAATCATGAAACAGTAGTTAAAATGCGCATGATAAATAATGAAATATAATGCAACGAAAACCGCTGCCTTTGGCTGCCGTCGAGAAAAGCCCGGAGGGCACGGGCGGCAGAAACTACGGCGTGATGTCATGTTTTCTGCTGAACAGGGTCGGCGCTATCACGTGCGCCCATGCGAAAACCTGTGATGCTCCATCGGCGCGCCACATGCTCGCACCCTGCCATTAGCCAGGCGTTGTTACGTGACGTCACGGAGTTGGGGAGCACGCGGCTCGTTCACTCTACCGCGGTGTGATGTCACACGATGTTGATTTCGGTGGAAGCCTCCAGCACGGTTGCCTTGTCGGCACTGCAATTACTATCAAATCAGAATATGTTGCACGCGACGCATGCTGTTCATACTTTACGAAGGGTATCCTGGTAGGTAAAGGAAGCGAACTGTGCTATAATATCAGCACCGAAAATTGGTGCCAGTACCCCTTTAAAAGGTATATGGAAAGGGTGATTCTAGGCGATTCCAATGAAATGACATTGCCCTACATGAAGGACTGGATCTTTACGCTCCTCCTCACAACAGCTCACTAGGTTCGTGATGACGCTTCTAATGTGACTCCACATGTTAGGAGAGAGTCAGATTAAATGCCACGGTATCTCATGAAGGAAAAAGTCATGATTTCACCCTGTTTTTGTTTTCACTTGTCACTTCTGTGTGCACCAAGGTTAAAAGTCAATCTCTCATACAGTCGACATCACACTACGTATGAAAATCAGTGCTTGCGCCCCCCAAGAAATACTTACTCGGGTTGTTCTGTAGAACTCCGATTGCAGCTCCAGGCGTTCGGGGCTGCACAACACACACCTGGGGAACACAGACCTCGGGTGGGGCTCCTTGAGCGCCTGTGATGGCTGAAATGCCTGAAAGCACAAAATGTGCTCCAAAGTTACATCTCATTGCGACGATGTGTAGTGCTGCATTCCAAAGTGTAGCAAATGACAAAGTACTATGTGCATCACGCTACACACCATTGTCTGGCTTCTGGGCGATTATGCTCCTCGATCTCCCCCGTGCATTCTCGCAGGCTGGGATGGTGGGCACCGCGTTCCACTTCAGCAGCTTTCGACCATCAGCTCGGTGTCCTTCATACTGGTCAGCTTCAAAGTGGTCCTTAAGAAAAATAAGTCCACATGACGATGGCTACTCAATCAAAGATTTGCAAGTAACATTTAACATGAACACAATAACTTTTCAAACTGCTTGGTACGTGGAAAGAACACATTCAAATATAATAAGGGTGAGGTAAATTTCGATTCGAAGTTTACATACCACAAGTGGCATTGATTGATTGATTAAACTGGCAAATTCATAAAATAAATATTCATGCAGTAAATAAAATGACTCCGCAGCTATGCGGCAGTGATGCAATTGCCGCTTCAACGATGCTTTATTACGGGCAACGAGGCGTACGGGTCTGATCGCACACGCAAGACTTCCATGCGTTCATTTGGTGTCAGCGAGCAGGACATTTGGATTAGTGTCACTAAAGTTTCGCTGCTTTGTTCAGCGGCTCCAGCTGCACAACACTATCTTTTGAGGGAAGCGAACCACACGAAGCGCGTGCGTACTCTATACGGGCGGGGCTACAAAAAGTTTTTTTATGATCGCGCCAGCACAGTAATGTAAGGGGGAAAGTTGCTCCTTAACGGTAGTGCTTGGCCGACTCCGATCGCGTAGCCGTACGTTTAGGCTCTGGAATTTTCACTGCGATGGTTGCATTACAGCTGTGCTTGAAATAAACTCACCTCACAGATCCTCGATGATGGAGTAGGCTTAAAATCGTCGCGACCGACGAGTTGCAGCCACGCACGGAGTCTCTCACCGGCCTTTTTTCCCAAGGGAAAACGCATGAGCCGCTTTCCATCGTCGGGCTTGTTGCAGCAGTGGATCACGGAACAACAAGGCATCGCAAAAGGCTCATCAGGCGGCGAAAAACGTGGAAAAAGCGCCCGAAACAGGAGCTGAACGACTGCGACGGGTCGCTTCAACGTCCGCGCAGCAGAGGCAAGCCACAGGGCAGGCACGGGCAGGCCGAGGCGCGTCCAGAAACAAAATGGCAGCGCCCATGGGTAAACAAATGTCACGTGGTACAGACCGACCAATGACAATCGTGGCGGCACAAAACAATGAGAGAAAAGAGTGTCGATACTCTAAAAGCCTTTATTTAGTGACACTAGGGTTACCCATTGCCACGTTGCCGCTCCCCCACCCGCACAGCCCCCCACTACTGGCTCCCTTTGTCGCTTAATCCCGGCTTCACGCAATAGCTAGCTGCGAGCGCACTGTCTTGCGACCGAAACCTCCCTGTGCTTTTAACTCCTTTCGATCATGATCCTCTCACGCTTGCGCACCTGGTTCAGGCGGAGGAGCTTTTGTGTACAGAGGGTGGCGAATTTTGCCATTGCTGGTCATGTGAAGCTTATCTTTTATAAATGAAGGAATTGCAAGCGTCTTTCGAGTTAGTCCGAAACGAGCCTTTTCCCATATTACCATATCAAACGTTCATGAGGCAGCCGTGATATCCAAGTATGCCATATTAGGGCAGTGTTTCTATTTTCATGATTCCAAAACATATGACGTAGTTCACGCTAAGCTAGATAATTTATCGGAGACTCAGTCGTGCGTTATAGAAAGAGGACCAAGAAAACCAGCTGTCTCCGAGATCTCTTTTGCTAGCTTCATATAATGTTCTTTCATTTTTGCATTTCTTAGTGCGGTTCGGAATAATGGAGCGGCGGCTGTAAAATAACCAAGCAGTCCTTGATTCGCCCGCTTCTTTGACGCCTCTTCCATAAATTGAATTAGGGTTAGTTTTCAAACTTTATTTGAATCTCGTCCAACTTTTCACAACAGTTGAGCTCGCACATGTGTGTAATAGTTCAATAGAAATGCAAGAAACCTCTTTTTCATTTCATTCGTGTTCAGTTTTCGCTCATGCAGGAGTATAACTGCGGATTACAAGTACTACACTCTGGTGTAGGTATTGAACGATTTCCATAAATTATTTGTCAATTATCACTCCAGTTGTTTACCCGTCCTGTGAATTGACCAGACTCGCCCGTCCATAAGAAATCAATTCATTGAGGCCAATATGAAACGCTACGAGGGAAAGGTTGCTACAGTACATATTAAGGCATCTCGTACGTAATCAACGAGGGTTTGTTTCAAATTTCTGCTCGCGATAATGATTACTTCTTCTTAGATTATTTCAAGCCATGGATACACTTGCGCGTAGCGATTCTACCCAGAAGACACCCTCGCATGACCATTAAGCTCCTCTATAGTGTCACCTAACCAACTACAACACAGATTCCTCCAAGAAACAAAGATTATTACAGCGAACTTGGGCTCGCCTAAGAACTCAAAGAATTCACAAGCGGCGAAGCAGCCAACAAAAGTGACGTGAGCAGGCGAGTGTCGTTGAATCGAATGCCACAGAGCTTGCCTTGCGAGCATTTATCTTTCGCCTTTAATGCTTGGAGAACCATCGAATCAGATAAAGAACACGGTCGACCAACGGCAAAAATTTAGTTCGAGTGACGACAGGTTGATACGCTGTTTACATCAAATAAGATAGCCTGCATGTCATATACAAAAATGGACTGAAACGCGCGCCTCGCTTTTAAGATAAAGCTGGGATCGGTGAAAAGAGGGGGTGATAACACAGACATAAACAATTCAGGTGGTATAATTTGTGGCAATAGGGTCAGCGGAGCCTACGATGCTCAAAATAGAGCGTTGCTTCGTCTCAAAAATCGTAAACAATTGGTTGTGTGTGCTGACCGTTTTTAATACAATTAAAACGTTTGTTATCTGCCCTGTCTCAGCAATACAAAAACTGTATTAGCTGAAGAATTTATCCAACGTTTATGCTCGTAAGTGCTACATACGTCATAACGGAAACCATTGAGCTACAGTGAAACATCTTAGAAAAGTATGTTTGGTTCTTGAAACTGTTTCTTGCAGCTTCTAAAAGTGCGTCTAGGATCTATTCCTCGAGGATGTGCTCGAGCTTGAAGAGGATTGCTATTTACAACATTAGGAGTTTAAGTCAAGAAGGTGATCTCGAAAAAATGCGGGAGTTATCGTTCGTAACTGCATATTTGGTGTTTAAATATGTATTTGATTTATGCTAGATTCTTGAAATGTGAACACCGAAGTATTTGTTACGCGACGCATAAGCTGAATCGGAGTATAAGCAAAGTAACTGGGAAACTGTTCTAGGTACACGTAGATGCATACATTCGTTAGCGTTAAGTTCTATGATCCAACACTTGCACCACAATAAAAGTGTCATCTTATCAGCCTGAAGAAGAAATACGTCGTTGCCCCATGTTGTTTGCGTGTACACAAAAATATTGCCCTCGCACAAGTTAGAAGAAGCATATGCCGCCGACTTGTTTAGGAGAAAAGAACAGAACATATCTACGAGCCTAGGGACGCATCGGATTGGACACTTGTTGGTTTTGTTTTGATGACAGACATGCCCGGTGGGTACATTAAACAATAGGCTAAAATACACTAACAGCATAGCTTCCCTAAAAGCTAACACCTTTCTGAAGCTTTTGTAGCTGCTCCATGGACAATCCTGTTGGTTGGTTAATTTTTACACGCGGTTTGTGTTGTAGGTCTTGAGAAACGTGTAAGCAGTTTGGCTTTGTTTGTTCCCTTGAAATTTTTAGATGCGCAAAAGAACGAGTAATGAGTACCTAATTCATTTCACTTCTTGTGTTATGATCGAGTATAACACATGGTGACCGCAAGAAATCCTGCATGACAGAGAGCTGGAATGTGTACTGCAGGTAGCCATCCACAATATGGAACTGCTACAACTAAGAGGTGCATAACCGCTGAGAACGTATCGCCCAACTGCGAAACCTCAACCGCTAAGGAGAGCGCCACAGGAGACACCGAAGCACATTGTGTGCTGCGTGGTTGTCTAGTAATTACCTACACCGGCTGCAGGCATGTATGTTTGTACATAGATACGCTAATATGCAAGTCTGCTGCAGTTGATGTCCCTTTGGGAGCCCTTTGTATAGCTAGGTGGCCTTTCATCATACCTCAGCCATGCTAAATAACACGGGGTGCCCGATTATATCCCGTAGGCTTCCTTTGGTGGAGGGTAATGGTGCCTTGGTGGAAAGTTTGCGCAGACAAAAAAACTCCAGTGTTAACGGGGTGATTAACGTGTTGTGGGTCGTAAAAAAATAAACGGCTGACGAAGAAAACCTAGGTGCAACGGCGTGGTTTGAATGATGCGATTCAGCCGAACAGAAAGGCACGCCTTGCGGGCTGTGGGGAGGAAACGCAAAAAAAGGAAGCGCCGAGCGCTAATGAGACCACGGAGCCGCGACAAGCGCGGTTGAAGCGCCTGAGTTATGACAGCGCGCGCATCTCAATGGCGTAATCCATTTAAAAGCGAGCGAAGGTGAGCTACGGTAGTTGCTCAGCGCGCTCCCCATACAAGTGAAACTAAAAAGGCTAGGATGGCTCGGGGGGATCTTTTCGATTGAGTACACCGCTTACTAAGTACGTGTTTCCTTCGTACAGGTAATGGATGCCGAAACCCACAGGTTCAAAACTTGTAAACCACAAAAATGATTAATTAGGGACAAACCTGTTGAATACGCCTCAGGAAATGTTCCAAACGCGCAATTTATTGTAGACCCCGTACACAGTGGAGATATTTTGCCCATAGGCAAGTTACCGCCACACAAGACCACTATCGCATAGCCGTATCATCATGATTGTCATGGCAACGCGTATCATCACCTGCTTCCTCTACATTGTCATCATTATCTACCAATCTGTGGCTCGAGAGAATACTGTGCCGCATAAATTGAATAAATCAGTCACCCCTCCTGGCAAGACATCTGGTCCCGTATCTGTAACCTCGCCTGACTAGCACCGTTCAAGCTTATGTTCTACTCCTGTATTTTTTGCAGAATATTTGCTCGTATTCCGCAGTGTATGCTATGTTTGCTCGTATTTGCTCGTATTCCGCAGTGTATGCAATTCCAATTCAATCCAATCCCATGCAATTCAATTTAATCCAACCCAATCCACATCCAATCCACTCCAATGCTCATCGCGGATTCGCAACACTGTGTACATGGACGCCAAGGGACAAGCCATGGACAAAGCGAGGTCCAAAGGTGCTTCGCCACTAAAAGCCCAAGCCAGAAGGCGTGCTTTGCGGCGAACCGCGTCGCAATTTACCGGAAGCTAAATACATTTTATCCTGTCACCACGTAGGCAACAGCAGGGCCTGTTCAAATGGATACAAAAGAAATATTGCCGCCGAGGCTAGCACTCTACTGCTGTTGCCGAATTTCCGGGTGACCGAAAATTTCTGTATGTCCTGCAGTATACATATATGGTGAAGTGGGTAGGCTGCAAAGCGTTCAACGTAGGAAAGAAAAGTATGCAATGAATCGCTTTCCGCGAAGAAGACAGCGACCTCTTCGGTGGATATGACGACGATTACTAACTCCGCAATTACGCAAATCAACAATGATACTGAAGCTTGACTATGTGTCTGGCAGTGCTCTCCTACAACAGCTTCGCCAGCCAAGTTCTGCGCGTTAGTGCAAGCTTTCTTGAACTTCTTGCGCTGCACTTTTCAAGCCAAAAAGCACCGCAGGTTATGATTGTAGTGATTTTATTTCTATTAGCCTATCGCAGTGTAAAGAAGTGTGAGTGAGCTATGTTTGCAAAAATTGTATTTTGCCCGTGCAAATTACGTTGTTTTTGTACGTCATTTTCTTGAGGGTATTCATACTTGGCGACTTCTTAACCTAAGAAGTCAAGACCTATTATTGTCTCAAAACATGTGATATGGTAACGTACTCTTCCGCAACCCGAGGAAAAAGAGCACACTCTTAATCATCAAAAAAATACTGCTGCCCCAATTTCCTATACAAAAATCTAAAATATATGAGCTTATCGCACGTTACAAATTATCTTTTAAAATGTACGAAAGTTGACCGGGACTTAAACCCGCAACCTCAAGAGCAGCCCGCCTTAGAGGCTATCAACAAGAGTTCCAGAAGTGTTTCGACGGCCAGAGAAAAGATAGAGTAATTTTGTGTGCCACATTATAGCACACTTCTGACGCCTCAAGGTAGATCTCAACTGTAATTCAAAACGTGCTAACTAGACAGCTCATGCACATATCACACCAGGTTAGTAGCGTAACGAGGCACGATCCCAAGTTGGTGCCGTCGGTCCCTCTCAAACCACGAAACACGTTTTCTGCGTACGGGAGGTTCTTTCTTGCTTTTTCAGCTGCTGACCTCAATGGCCGCCATTCTACCAGCGTGGTCATTATTCAGCCGTCTATAGAAGAAAAGAGAGAGGTTCATGTACTTCAAGAAATGCACCCAGAATTGCGGCCTCACATGCCGTGCTTCTGCACTGGAGAACGGTCGCGCTCATAGCCGCCATTAAAGTTGTTCTACGAGGACAGTCGCCGTCTGTCTTGGCGACGAAAGGCCTTAATGTGTGCCAGCAGGGGGCTGCAGGAACTCATTTAAATAACAAAATTCTAAAACTGACCTCGTCACCCTGCCTGAAAAAGTGCAGAGGACATAAAACGAAGTGCAATGCCGTGTCCCTCCAAAAAAGTTTCTTTTGTACATGAATGTTTAGCACTGTGCAATTTAATATATCAAACGACTATGCTAACCATGCACCTCGTGAGAGTATCCAGGGTCGTTTAGGTTGCTTCGTTCTTCTTTTGCAAAAATACGTATCGTGAGATGTCCGACGCAAATCGTTCCATTTCGGAGGATTAGTCGTTTTTATTCACGGCACGAAAGATATGTGTTGCAGAGAGGAAAAATCCTTTCTTCTGAATACTCACCTGTGAATACGCCGTTTGTGTTTCAGGGTTGGCTACCTGGTTCACCGCTCACAAAAAATTTTTTAGGTTTTCTCGTATGATTTTAAGGTATACGGTAAACGACACAAGAATTTATTGGTATGTATTGGTTTCTGGATGTAGGTAACAGAGAGGGTTGCGTGTTTTCGGTGTTTATGTTTATCCTTTTTTTTGGATTTGAGATATAATATTTGTCATTTAGTTTGCTGTTTAAAAATTTGTTCGAAGGTTTGTACAATTACGCCGAAAGAAATGGCCGTTTACGAGGGCCTGTGTTATTAAGAACTACATCATTGATTGGTCACAAATCGGTATTCAAGCAAATATGCGTAAAATACTACTTCGTTCTGTGCTTACCTAGCTCATTCGTTCAAATATTGGGCAAATGAGTAACAACCATAATGTAGTTCTTTCGCACATGACGTCTATAATTAGGCCTATTCACACAATATTCAAAGAAGTGAGCACGTTAATTATAGTTCATTTGTCAGGAGAAGAACAATGCCCGTAAAACCATGACGACGAAATCTGTCAAAGTGACGCCTTGAATGCACTCGTTAAATTGGTACGGATGGAAAATCAACCTACGCATGTAGCAAAATTGGCAGTTTGAACGTGAAACAGTCAATGGTCAATTGAGCGACAAAGCCGTCGTACGGCCTTTGGCGTCCATAGCAGCAAAATGTTCTTGCAACCAACGTGCCCTGGAAGCGTGCGTAGCGCTTGTTTCGCATTAAAAACCCAAGTGAGGACCCTGGTGCTAAGAACCGCTGTCAGCTGCGACGCATTCCCTACCATGCGTTTCCTGTTGCCTGTTGCTAGGCGAGGCCTGGATATGCGCATTGCCTGCGACTTGCTTCGCTGGGAATAATTCGCATTACTCAAGCACAACAAATCCTGTGTGCCATCTGTCGCCTCGGGACACCCGCTGGCTGCGAAGCACTCAATATCGCGTACTACAGGCCAATTCATTTATAAAACGTAGCAAGTTAGCTTAGCTATCAAACGTTCTGACGGTAATGGTGCGTCAGTTTGCGAAATAAATACCTACTGGCTAAAAACCTGTGTCGAGTGCCTACATAACGACAGAGCAACAAGGACGGGATGCGGGCGCCTCGTTGGAATGTTGGCGATGCACTCAGCAGATGGAAGCCACACATGCGATTCAGTCGAAACGATCCGTGTAATTGTTTACTGCAGGCCCGATGCAGACACATTACCAAAGTTTGCCCGTGGCCTGAGTGGATTTCTCCCACGCGCGCTGTGTATGCATTTTATTATACATGTACGAAGCAGCCATTAGCGTCCTGGTTCCAAGCGTTAGGCTTGGCTTAGTGGTGTCAATATCCTTCCAACGCAGCGCATTTCGGCACTAACCTCAAACGGCTCGGTGGAGCAAAAGAAGACTCAGCGTTCAGGGGTGGCGTCGTTACTGTAACGGCTGAATTCACCGGTGCACTGAAGCATCTATGGTGACTATGCTCTAAAGAAGATATGAAAAATCGGCAGTATAAGGCTTCTATGTTCTCCCATTTGCTATATTCGCAGTACAAAAACTTTTTAACTCAGGTCTTTTGTTTCATAAACAACTAGGGAACTTATATTGAATCCCTCTATACCGGCTTGTAGGATGCACTCTGGTGGGAAGAATGCACCTAAAGGGTTTAAACACAGAACGATAAACAACTGCGCGTGTGGTGTTATGTCGCTTCTTACACGCGCACAGAAAGCTAACTAAAAGTACGGATATTTTGAGGAAATAGAAAGTTTGTTCATAAGGCACAGTGGTAAACGCTTTATTAGCGTACGACATTTTTTGTTCGTGCACTAGACGTTTTCACAATCCAGTGACAAGAATTTAGAACTTTTCTATTGAACTCAACAGTGGTATAGACCGTAAAAACACGTACAGCCGGTAAAAGGCTTGTCTATAACACAGCGTTCGTACTCTCAGCCCTATCCTGCCCCGCCGGAGAGGGATTTGAATAAAACTACTGCGGAATTCTGAAGTCTTAGCCCTTCGCTTCTGCATCCGACATGTTTGGAACGAGTATGTTTCGGCAGTTTTCGGATGTAGCTGGTTGAAGTTGAAATCGCTGTTATAGACAAGCGTTTTACCGGCTGTACGTATTGGCATTATGTTTCTGTCTACATACAACGCAAACTCATTCAGAGTGACGTTGCCGCGTATGAATTTTTAAATTTATGGACCTTCCCCTGAATCGAGATAAAGGAGGGCTCGAAATTTTCTGCGCTGGTAAGGCTCGCAGTTCTCCGTCTAATGAAAGTGCGGCTTAGCGTAAAATATTCAGTCCCGAAATACACTTCAGTAATAAAGCCGTACTCTGTAACTGAAATATCTCTGCCTTAAGAAATTCTCGCAAATTGAGAAAGGTGCGAGGAGGTTTACCCCCCTTCGTATAATTTTATTCAACAATCATGAACTTTTCAAATAGAAACAGCGAAAACACGTTGCGCGACTGCGCTTGCTCGCAATTTGTCATTACAAAGTTACGGTAGTACCCTCAGGCAAACCTGACGTAGCGAAGCGCTTGAATAGAAAACATTTTCTAACCAAGGTCACGCTGGTTTTCAGTTGTAATATAGTCAATGTAATGTGATACGAGGTTCCTCTCTCTTTTGAATTGTGATCAAACATTATTGCGGTTGAGAAACAATTTAAGTGGAAAGTATCATGTTTTCCAATCAACGTACCGGAATCTGCAAGAGCTTTTAATTAAGAAATAGAAAATCCGTCGATGTTACCACCATACCACCCAAATAACATGTATAGGGAACAGAGAAGGCGAACTGGCAGAAATAAACGATTGGATTTAAGAAGTACGTGATAGACGGATTTAAGGAGTACGTAATAAATACGGTTGGGTTACCATACAGGCTAAGCAAAAAAAGAATTAGACATTTACTTGTCGTTGCTTCAGATTAGAAGGAGAGAATTTGAAATAGAAGAGTAAACTCTTTGTTTACTTGAAATACAGCCATATAGTGTTTCATAGGTTACTACATTTCTTATTTTCTCTTAATAAGTATTGGAATTACACAAGGCGCTATTGTGGCTGAGAGAGTTGTGAAAGACGTAATCTTTGTGGTTTCAGGTGTCAACCGCCATGGCATAACTTCGTCAACGTTGCCGCGTTTCGGAACGGCGTTGCACCGTTCACTATCTATGCTCTGTAAGTTTGCAATGTCAACTCGGGTAGCGAGAGCAGCGGAACACATTTATATACACCCGCCACTGTCTCATTTCTGCTGGGAGCATGTCAAGTGTAGAGCGAAATTAGTGCAGTGCACCCAACACTTCGATAAGCACGTGGTCAATTCTTTACCTAATTTCATCGAGTGCTTTATGTTATATGCCTAAACATTTTGGGCCACATCACACTGGTATGGAAAGAAGCGCGGCTTGGGAGACGAAAAACGTCAGCACAGCGTGCGTATAAGCCAGTGTGCAGATATACAGTCACTTATATGCGTCAGCAGCGAAGGGAGGGAAACTTAGCTCTGAAGGTGCGAAAAACCTTAGAAATCCCGTCTCCTTCATTTTTCTCCAGCACCTCCTGAATTTCCAACTCCAGTTGTTGATGGATTGTAGGGTATAAAGGGACACTGAAGTGAATTTGTCAAGCTCTTGGTTTTGCTTGCACTGCACAGACTGGCTCAAATTACCACACTTTTCATCAATTATCCGGTTGAAAACTCGGTAATGATTTTATAAAGTGGGAAAGAAGATAACTCCCATGCGCGGTCTGTGGCGGCCGCACCTACCAAAGGCTGTGACGACAGGAGGAGACGCACCGTGATTGGACGATGTCCAAGGTTAGCATTCAAACAAGTTTCGCTTTCGTTTCTGTAAAACAACAGACTTGAAATCCGACGGCATCGTTGGATGGGCATTCTCGATATCTCAGTAATCGTCGTACCGCGCTTCTGCCATGTTGTCGGCTGTAAAATGCCTAAGATAAGCCTCTCAGGGTGGTTTGGAACCGTAGCAATCACTAGCCGAGGCCTACGCAGTGGATGAACGCCCCAACGTCACCGCAAACGCTCAAATGCCATGCGCTTTTCCCCCGTATTTGTAGCTTGCCTCACTCATGCCTGTATCGTAAAAAGCGTGTTCGTGGGCATGCCAACAGTCTGCTGATTCTGGCCTGTGCCCACTTCCCGCAAGTAGCCGGTGCGTGTGGCAACAGCACGCCAACGAGACCTCGCTATCGCGTCAGTGTCACTCTGCGTGCGTTCTGCGAACTCGCTCATGGAGCAGTAAACGTTACAGCCCACAATTGGTGAACCAAGCTTAGAGAACATCGAGCAAATGAAAAAATCTACTTGCAAAAAAAAAAAAGATGTATCCTTGGGGATTCGAACGTGCGACTTGCAAAACAATAATGCCAGCGGTTCAGACCACTCGGCCACGAGCCAACGCCGCCTATGGTGGATATATAGATATATGTTGTAAACCCAGTTTACACTTTTATTTAGTTGTAGCATTGCAATACCTTAAGTGATTATTGGTTGTACACCGCTCTTGCAGTAAGCGTCCGCCAAATGTCCACAATGTCTCACGTCTAGCAATTGCATTTCTTCGACAAAAAAGCGTTCGCAGATGTGTGGTCGTGCTGCTGACCACTGTGCTTGTTCACCAATCGCAAAAAAGTGCTTGCTGCTTCCTAGTTTCGCGGTGTACGGCAAAAGTTTCAGTTGATTTTATTTTCTTAGTACCTATATTGAATTCGCTTACTCTTCTCCTGCCTTCAAATGGCCTTCAATTTTCCTACTAGCGTACCAGTCAGCGAAGCGTCCCATGTGCACTTGTGCATCGCGTGTGTGGAGCGACCCGTACCAGGAGCTTGATGCAATGCAGTGTACAGACAAAGTAAAGAAAGGCACATTGTTCCACTCCCAAACGTGCTGTGGCTTAGTTTCAACTGACCAACTGAATTGTGACGACACGTCGGCGGCCGGCGGCCTAAACGCTGGGCCGACTGACTCTGCCGGAAGGTCGGCGAGCCGTGCAGTAGCATAGCCGATTGCCAGCTCATCTCCTCCTGAAGTAACACGAAAACACCACAGAAAATGGGCCAGGGTGCAGAGAGGAGAACATCACTTTCGAATCGATTTTTTTACTGAATAAATTCGCGTAAACGCGCTCAGAGTGGTCGAAACATGGTCTATGGACTCCGGACTACAATTCCTGATTAATTTTGACCACCTGGGGATCTTAACGTGCGCCGAAATCTTTTACACACGGGCGTTTTGGCTTTCCGCCTCCATCAAAAAAGTGGCCGTCGCGGCCGGTAATCAAATCCGCGACCTCGTGCTCAGCAGCGGAACGCCTTAGCTACTGAGGCAGCTCGGCGGGTCAACTCCACTTGTCGCTGCGCCCCATTCCAAATTCAAGCGGGTGATCGATTCAAGCAATCTCCGTTGTCGTTCTGAGTGGCGCCGACTTCTTTTCGCAAACCCGATTTACGCAGGTCACAACAGCGGCAGCTGCGGATAACTAGCGCCTAGGAAAAATGTGCATTAAGGTTAGTAACGCTGTCGCCAGTACTGCATTGTGGGTAACTGGTTTTCAGTAGAACCTACTTGACGTACACGCGACTACGGGAATATGGTACTGCAGCGAATGAAGGATTATTATGTTGGGGAAAGAAATTTGTGAACACCAAACAGAATATTTTACGGTGAACCTCTATTAAGCACTTATTGGATGAGCAATGTATTTTTTCCTGTTTCTTTTTTTCCCGCGAACGCTATCGTAGGGTCCACAGCATCTGTGACTTCCGTTGTCACTCAATATTTCGAACACCACCATGTCAAAACAAAATAAACCTGCACGTGGCTTGTGTGGTCTGTTCACTAAAACGCAAACGCTAGGCCAAACTACAAAAAAAGAACATATCAGGCAGCATCGAATGGTACTTATTTGCCCGCAGCAATTGCACCTCGTAACAACATGGTCTCCGTGCTCGGGCCTCCTCGAACAATCACAATTTTGCCCAACGGGATCTGGTTTAAGCGCTTCTAATGCACGGATAAGGATGGCCCACAAGGACTCAAGATTGGGTCACGGTGGCGGTTACGCTCACTAACGGGACTTGCAGAACTAGTAGGAATAAATTTTTATCTACGACCATCGGTGTTGTATTTAGGGCCATCACCTCATAGGAGCCCTTATAAAAATTTTTACGTCCAGTCAAAAGACAGTCTATTTCCCGGAGGCACTAGACCATGTATGTCCTCTGTGTGTCCCCTGTATTGGAATTTGGCCACTTACTTTTTGTGTCCTCCAAGTGTCCTTTGTGTTTCCGTCCTCCATGTGTACAGTATATTTCCCAAAGGCAATAGACAGCATGCGTCCTCCATTTGTCCAGTATGTTTCCAGAAGGCAATAGACTGTGTGCGTCCTTTGAGTGCCCTAAAATTGGCCACAGACTTTCTGTGTCCTCTGTGCGTCCTTTGCATTTCACGTTTCCTCTGTGCGGCCTGGAAGTATCCGTCCACCTTTCTCCTTTCAGTTTTCCTGCGGTTGATGAATGGCTGCAAATAATCAAGTTCTCTATTCCTCATGCACTGAACATCCTTCGAATGGCAAGCGTGTTTATATAATACTTTGTGGCGCTTAGAATTGCTGCCAACCACGCAGTAAAACAGCGACGCATTTTTCTACCTTTACAATGTTTATTTGAGTAACATTGTGAATAATTAAATGCAGTGTACTGAAAATTATGGCCATCATTATTTGGCCACCTGGCCGCGAGAAAGCATTGAAGAAAGCGATCCGGCAATTTCTTTCTCGCTGACACCAAACTCCGAGCACGTAAAAGCTGCAAAAAAATGAAAAGCAAGAACACAGCAGAATTATTATTTGAGGCAATCTTAAAAAAACGGTCAACAGAAACGAACAAGTAACCTACATGACAAACATGCCGGTACATATCATTTAAGAGGCATTCACAGTTGTAGTTCGCCTATGTGTCACAGGGGTGATGATACAGGGGCAGATTATTTAAAGAGCTTCTCCTAAAAAAGCTGCCTCCTAAAAAAAGAAATCGGGGAGTGCGCGTTTTGTTTTACAACCATTAACGCAGTTTTTTTTTCTTTTTTTTCATGCAACAAGCTTTAGCGGTCGAATCCACCCAAGCCAAGCGGCGGCCGCTGGCCCGTCAGCATGATAACACTTTCGTTGCCGGCAATGGCAAGGATCACTCACACAGCATACTGGCCGCCGCTCCTGGAAGCCCATTCATGTGACCGCGCCGACGCAGCCGGTAATTTACAATAAAAGAAGCGCGGGGAGCCGAACACCAAGGAAAATACTCAACACGTTTAACGAAACGGCGCTGCGGCAACGCGTAAGAAAATTTTAACATGCACCACGATAAACAATCACTTACGGCAGAACACGCAGCATTTTTCACACGTCGCGTCGACAGACTGGAACTTGCAGTAGAGACTCTTGATTCACGTAGGCACGCACAACTTGTCAGGTGTTTTGTCAAATGGCGACCTCGATGTGCGTTTGCCACAGCAGCGCAGTACAGCGACGACACAGGCGCTTTGCCAGCACTCACGATGTTTCAGGTGGCACAAGAGCACTAACACGTAATATTACGGCAGGAGGAGCACGTAGTAATTCACGTAACAGCAGCAAATCGAAAACAAACCACCAAAACCTTGCACAACGAACCATACACGTCTTTTTTTGCCCACCTATAACAATGACTGCATATATGCTAGCCTAGACTAGACTTATTACTACAGTTGGCTATCTAGCAGTCATAGAGTTTTAGCAGGTACTTGGTTACTTCATGATTACCCCTGAAGCAAACTAGGCAGACGCCATTATAGTATTTTGTTAAAGTTCATAATAGCAAACATATGTATAATGGCAGTATATTTTCTTGATGCGAGCAACGTCTTTTGTTGTCGTAAGTTGTTGCAACTCAAAAGCAAATAAAAATGGATTAACAAACGAAGTTTTTATCATCGTCATCTACATCTAGATTGACTCTTTTGTGTTTTGTTCAGCGTCCAAGCATTCACTGTTTGTGGGCTTTTCACAAACAGAACGGCCGGATAAAAAATTATTCTCGCAGACATACGCAAACACACGCGCACACGCATATGCATACACACACACACACACACACACACACACACACACACACACACACACACACGTGCGCGCGCGCACACACACACACACACACACACACACAGGCACACACACACAACACACACACACAGGCACACACACACACACAGGCACACACACACACGTGCGCGCGCGCACACGCACGCACGCACACGCACGCACGCTCACAAAAGCACCGTGCGTCAAATCCACGCAGGCAAACAATTCACTCAAATAAAGGCTTAGCAAGACTATGTATGCTCAAATATTTAGACCTACGTTTAACAACCCACCGCATTCTGTTTCGGTGGCTTGGAGGTTAAGTACTCGCCAACTGACCCAAAACGTCGGTGGTTCGAAACCAGCACAGTAATCTTTTTTTTTACCGTGTTTTAATTGAAGTTTTTCTGCCTTAGGTTATATTTTGACATTGTTGTTGCTCTTGTTGCTCTCCTCTGGCGGTGTCCCCCTTTTTTTCTGTCGCAATATATTTCTACCGCAAGCTCTACCCCAATAAACAGTATACCGCTTCAGCATTTAGTTGCAAGGATAAGCCATTTTACAACGACCCTGAAGGAAAACAGACTAGGACAATCGGAAGCCACTTTTTAGGTTGTTTTTGTTTTCATTGCTTTGTTTTCTATTCGGCCTTTTGTTTTCTTTTTACTTTTTCTGGTCTGTATATTCTTCTCCCTCCCACTTTTTTTTCGTAAGCAGAGGGACGAGGCACTTCGAACAGCCTCGTTCAATATGTATCCTTCTTACGCCACTGTTTCATACAAACGTACCATAATATTAATTCTGCGAATTATTCAGACATCACTAGCACGAAATAACGTATACAGTGCTGCAGAATTTTAAACCGTCGGCGTTGTTTCTTACCATCTCTAGCCAAGCCAAAAAACTTAACCTTTCGAGTTTAATTAAGGCTTACATGCTCGACTTTATGTTTACTTGAGGAAGCACAGCACGATTGTTTAGTTTGCGGCTCTTCAGAAAAAGAATGTAAGGCAACAAATACTTATACTTCTACCCAATGTCCTAGAGGCAACACAAAAGACATAAGTCAGTCTTTTGACTTCATTTTGCCTTCAGTACATACATAAACAACAGCATTACGGCACACAGAAAAAGAATTAAGACAGCAAATTCAAGTTATATCTTCCACCCTTTGTCCTAGAGGCAACACAGGGGAAACAGGCCAAAGTCTTTTGACTTCATTTTGCCTTGAGTACACACATGGGCAATAGCATTGCGGAACTCAGAAAGCAAGTCAGTTTTAAAGTTTTATACTTCTCATCCGAAATAAAATCTCGTATACAAATTTAAACTTTGTCTTTACCATAGTACATATAAAGGTAAAACATCATGGCTGTTTATCCGGCAGTCTATAAAAAGTACACAGCCTGCTTATGTCCTAAAGGTAACACAAAGGAAAAGTCAAAAGAAAGGCCACACAGTCAACATGCAGGAGACACAAAGTAAACAGAAAGGAAAAGTTCATTTTCATAAGGGAGGTGTCGTTAGTCTGGGATGACATGGCTTTGTTTAATAATTCCGGCTTTCTCTTGCCGTGTGCGCTGTGTCCGAAGGACCAGAATTGATGGACAAGCAAAACACTGCTTTCAATGCTACGAGTGGTTGGGGGCGATTCTAGAATTTGTTGCCATTCCCATACGTGATGGTGCAGGTTACACAGCAAAAGACAGCAAGTACATATGGCGAAGCACTGCGTGCTGCAGAAGTCATAAAAAGGGTGCAAAAAAGTGGTTACCAACTGTCTTGTGCCTGCAAAAGAGGTGCGGTGAAAGAAGAAAAGTGAAATACTGTATCGTTGTCTCTTGCGTTATAGTGTGAAATAATTATACAGAAGTTTCGCAAATACAGCTTCGCGACACCAGATATCTGGGGTTCAAGCAAGTTCCAAGAAAGTATCCTAAATTCTCCATAAACAACAGCGAAGGACGTAAATAAAAGCGGGGTTGCGAGGTACGTATAGCCCATAGTACTTTATTTAGGTTCACAAATAATTTGGGCTATTGTATACTCGACTTCGCCGTTACCGTTTTGTGGGGGCCGTGTCGTTGTTTGCATTTAAATAAAAGTCTTTTAGAGCCTCCCAAGCAGTCTATGACGAAAATAACGATGTAATTACATACAAAATCGTGCAATTACAAGGGGTATCTTGATTATTTTTTAGATCTTTTCTTGATAAATACATACTTCACCATGCGGGCTACACCCGTTTTGGTGGACGAAAGGCACCATTGCTCCTAATTGCAATATTCACCGGTCACTCCAGCTGCTAAAAAGACACTCTGAAAAAAGCTCTTTAGCCTTCCCAAAGGATCGCTAAAAACATAATTTATTTGAAGGCCTCATGTAATCCTCTACATACCGAGTCTGTATTGCTGTAGATATTAACATTTGCAATTTCTTGACAACAGTGTGGCATTACCTCAATGTGCGTCCGCTATAGAGAAGCATGGCAAAGGATTTTAGGATGTGGCCGATAGGTGGCCCCTCGACTCAACGAGTCAGGTTCCGAAGTCTGTGGGCGAGAGTTTCCCCCAATCCTATTAAACGATGCTATGTTCGCCCACCCTACTGCTGCACGCACTCTTTGTCTTTCACGAGCTTGACGCTCCCGGTGAGCAGCACTATCTGCAACCAGAGTGCGATTTCAGAAGAACATTTTCTCGCAAAAGAGCCACTCGGCCCTATTTACTGACGGTATTTGGTAACAGTTCAGTGTACAATGCTGTTGCTGTTGTTAATAAAGTGTATTGAAACAAATGAAACGAAAGATCCCTAAAGTCTTCTTAACGAAAAGAAGAAAAGTTAGCTAAGCAGGCGGGGCAACTACGAATGTTAGCTACCAAAGCTCGCCACTGGGCCGTTCGGTCGGTTCTCTCCGGCGGCGGGTGCCAGTCGTAGAGAAAAGGGAGGCGGAAGGAGGCATTGAAGATGAGCTGCAAGAGTGGTTGCGAAACAAAACAGTCCCAAAGAACACGCGGTGCACTACCGAAGTCGGAACTTGGGAGCATCATGCAGGGCTGCGCTGGTCTTCTAATCGATGTAGCATGTGTGGGACAGGAAGGCTGCCCTTTTCAGCTCGCCGGATGAGACAAGCACCTGCACGGGGTAACAGGTGAAAGGGAGGATGAAATGTCCGCTAAATCTGAGAAAGGTTCGCTGGGAGTGACGTCAAATTATACGAGCATCCCGCTCCTGCATTGCCTTCTACTTTACCAGACAGCCGTCAAGGATATGAGCGCTTCCCGCCTTCGTGGCCTTTTTTGTGCTTTAGTTCTTTTGCTCCCGTTAGTGACGTCGCCGTTAACATTTTAATAGACGCCCGCTGGCGCGTGCTCGGAACATACGTTCTTGGACAAAGAGCTTTATGACAAGTTTGCAGTGACCATTATCTCTTTCCTGAACATTTTGCGGAGGCCAATTAAAAAAAAAAACCTCTTTCTCAAGGAAATCATGGCTAGAACGCGAAGGTTACTCCCATGCAGCCTGAGTTGAAGTCTAAGTCCAAAGTACAAACTCATTCAACCGTGTCTGGACGGCACAATCTGTCCGACGTCGGAGTCATAACGCGAGATACGCAGGTTCGATTTGCACAACTAAAAGCTTTTTTCTCTTGAGGCGATTGATGTGCCTTCGCTTATAATCATCTTCCTTTTGTGAAACTCAAAACACAAAGGTGGCGTTCCTGCAATGCGTTTTCGCTTGACATGAAATGCCGTCCGTGGGGCATAGCATTCCTCGCCTTAAAAAAACCTCCCTGGATAAAAGGAGTGCCACTCTTCCAGCCGCATTTCCCAGAGGATCACCGTCTCAGGTTCATTCTGTATTATACTTGTAGCCGTGTCGTAAAAGAATGCTAAGCATCATGCCTTTACAGAATTATTGCCTTAATTTTCAAAACCAAATATCAAAGCAATACAAATAATGACACACATTTTAAGCGTTGCGACTGCCTCGAGGAGCTACGATGCACCTGCATCCAGACATTTTTTTTATTTTCTTAGAGTCACTTCTCGAAACAGATCGTTCTAATCTAGATAAGGCCTTGGCCCATTCACTGTAAAAAATGTTTTCTCTTCGTGTGTATTATTGCGAAGTTCGGCTCAGTACACGCATTTTCCTGATTACTTGCTGTTGTCTCCTGATGCGAACAAAACCAAATTGTAGACAGTTTTACCATCATTTCGGGTTACATTTATGAAGACTGCAAGCACTAAATTATACTAAAGTAGCTGCAACACCTATTGTGATTATTATGGCGAGTGTGGACGTAACGCTACAGACCACGTTTAGGTACTTGCTTCAATCGATGTCTTTAATGTGCCGTTCTGACTGACTTACTGGTTCTTCAATATCCCCTCGAAGCTGCCGTACCTAGTGACTTGAAAATTGGCGACCATGTATCTCTAAAGGCGTAGGATCTCCCATGGACGGGATCTTGGGAAACCCCACTCGCAAAGGATGAAATCGAGAGACTGAGTTCTTGCAACTTCCTAATTAAATCAACGGCCACTTGATATGACCATTTAATATTTATTTTAAATGTACCCCATACAAATATCAGCTAGAGTTTCGGGATTTCGCCCTAACGTCTCCTGCTGGAAAATGTGATGGGAGTAAATCGGGCGTTTTGTATGTGCTCAGCACGTTAATATATCAACGTGATTTTTTTTCTGACGAACGTTGCCCATCAAATGCACAAAAGGAAATTTAAAGATTCGACGGGAGAGAAATCAGCCGTTTAAACAATAGAAAAATCTTATCTGCTGATATTAACGCCAAGCCACACATAAAGTCTTGAGATTTTGTCGCTACACTATTTTGCGCCGTAATGGCTAATACTAATTTCTGTTAAAACATATTACACGCTCAGGCGAGTAAAAAAGCTAAAACAATTTTTCTTGAGAAATTCTTTGTAATGTCGAGGCCCAAAAAATTATCACTATGGTTTTAACTGAAATAATTGATTGATTGATTGTAGGGTTTAACGCGCCGACGCAACGCAGGCGATGAGGCGCGCAGTAGTGGAGGGCTCCGGATTACTTTTGACCACCTGGGGATCTTTAACGTGCGCCGAAATCTCGTACACACGGGCGTTTTTGCTTTTCGCCTCCATCGAAAAGCGGCCGCCGCGGCCGGGAATCGAACCCGCGACCTTGTGCTCAGCAGCGCAACGCCTTAGCCACTGAGCCACCGCGGCGGGAAGGTTTTAACTGAAATAGGTAACCCACATCATGCGAAATAGATGTGATGCAGTTTCCTCCATACCGACCCCTACATGGGCCAGCAAAAGGTATGGCCTAAGTTCTGGCTACATGTATCTGAATCTGGCTATTGATATATTACTCTGGTGTTCACTTTAATACGGTATCCTAAGACATACCCAAAAACAAATTTTAGAATCTTCTCCTAACAATCCTGTGATAGGGCTATCCCGAAGAAGTGAGTTTCTCCGCACAGCTAAATTGGCTTAAAGGGACACTGGAATGAATTTGTCAAGCCCCCCTTTTTGCCTGCACTGCGTAGACTGGCTCAAATGAACGCAGTTTTAATGGCTTGTCCTGGTGATAAGGCGGTATTTCTTTTATAAAGCCTGAGAGAAGAAAAACTACTGTGCGCGGTTTGCGGCGGCTGCACCAACCAACCGCAGTGAGGTCAGGTAAAGGTGCTACGTGATTCAACGGTGTCCATGATTACCATTCAAACATGTTTTGGTTTCGGTTCTGTGAGGTGAAACAATATGCTTGACACCCGACGTTATCGTTGGATGGGCATGCTCGAAATCTCAGTAATTCCCATACCGAGCGTGTGCCATGTTGTCGTGGGACAAACACTCGTGGAACAAAGAGGAGAGGGGCAGAGGTAGGAGAGTTCAGCAATAGGGCGAAAGGCGCACGCATGCAAGCGATATCATCAAAATGTTAATTATCTCTAATCTAAATATACTTTTTTGCCTACGGAAATCCGTGGTACCGGCTAAAAAGCAACAGTCACATTTTTAAAATGTCTTAAAAGACACGTCTGTAAAAATAACCGGCTCACTTTGTTTGTGCAGCATACATAGCAAGTCATTAACGACAAGGAGAATGTCATCACCATACTGCAAGTTTGGAGTATTTGTCGCAAAATAAACACACTGGTGCATATTAAGACTAATTCGTGTATAGGAAAGCCTTCTTCCGAACAAGAAAACACCAACCCCTAAGCACTACATTTCCGCCGCAAGGTCGGTCGCAAAGATATAGGATTCCTGTTTCTCGCCTTTCTCTACGCTCACAATGCGGCCGCCGGAGATGCCGGGCTCATCACAAGGCTGCGGTTTGTGAACCTAGTGTGGCACATGCATACTTTTAGTGAAGGGTTGGGGCTTACTAATTATTGATGGTTTAAGCGCTAATGCAGCTGCTGATTGTCTTACTTGCGCAGTATTCAATGTAACCTGTTCTTAAACATTAGAGCGCAATAAGCACCGCGACACAAAAGGAGCATGTGGGGGATGACTTGTCCCGTCATGCTTGTTCTCTGTCGTTGAGTATATTGTCGCGTATTTTTTTAATTATGCGCTAGTTTGCACTACAAAGAGTTTCACTGATGTTCAATAATACATCGTGGTGTGCTATAGCCGTGACCGCGTGTAGGTTCACACTTCGGGTACAAGCGACTCATTACAGGGCAGGAAACACCCACTTCGTCTGCTTGCTGCATTTTGATATTACTTCTTCTCAGGCTATACCTTTGTAGGTCGTTCTAAATCTTTGGCCCTCAAAATTGCTACACAAAAATAGTGAAATGACGAAAGCTGGGTGTTCATTGCTGGGGCGTCCGCACGACCGATGGGAGCCTTGAAAAGCATGCCGTCTAAACGTGTTCTTTCGTTGTTTACTCCGCCCTCGCTCGGTTTTTTACGTGAGTTGGTGCCCAAGGCGTTTTGATCGCCATTCTTTCCAGGCAGCGTTGTTCTCTTGTTGCAGAGAACAGGCTCATTAGGGCCGTGTTCCAGCACACACACTGACTGCGCCGGTGGCTTTTCGTCCCTTCCACGTAGCGTGTTTCGTTAGCGATGTCAGACGGCCTGGTGTGGTGAAAAATTAGTAATGGATGAAGTCTCTAGCCATCACCGTATTCTGGCTGATCGCACCACAATAGAGGAGAAGACAGGGCGGCTATTAAGGAAGAGGAAAATTTCAAACGTGACCACCATACTTCTATTATGCCCACATCTTTCGTTGTCCACCCTTCTTCAAACATTCTTGCTATTTCCTGATTGCTTCGCAAGCGGCGTGATGATAATGGTTTAATATCCGTGTAAAGAATAACTATAATCACGGGAACAATATTGTCTGGGGGATAGCATAGGCCCTCAACAGAGAAAAATACTTGTGTAATCATAAGCAAAAGAGAGTCGACACGAAGCTATGAACACAAATAAAAAAAAGCCGCGCTTTCTTCCAATTACTGCGACCTATTGCATTGGGAGATCCGTGGTAATGCCCAAAGGTAGAACTGTTGATTATTATACAGGTATTCATTGTTCCACTCGCATGGGCAATACTCCGGTACTTTGTGGGGTATTACACGAAAGCACAAAGTTTAGAGGGGGATGGCAAAAAAATAGGGCAAACAAGTAGCGCAACACGGTGGAACCGTTCGGATCTCAATTGCGCTTCTGAGCAGAACCCGAAAACACGAAAGAAGAGATCGTTAGTCTCAAGTGCGGATAGAATCCCGGTTATCGGTACACAGCAAAGCTACCCTGCAAGGCAGAAAAGAAAGCTTACAGGCTGCGCGCTGGTTGAACGCACACTACAACAAGAAACATTACTTGTAATTACAAAAGGCTAAGGAAGAAAAACCAGCCAACAGACACACAATTTAGGGCAGTCAGTGGAAGCCGCTAGCTCCCACCTAAAAAGACACCTATGCGGTGGAGGTGGAAGCAAAACTATTTGAAAGATATATTTCTAACGCAATCCCCGCATGGGGCACCTTGAGCAATTTTCGTGATGGTGTTGGCGACACCGCGGACTCCGAGCCCCCAAACATAAGCTGGATCCAACCGTGGCGATGTGTTGTATGGTGAAGGGTAGAAACCACAAACGGTGGCCGTCGGAGCCCAGGTCAAGCTCCGGCGGATGGGATCCCTGTCTGTCTACCAGGCAGGGAGCTCCGGGACCTCTTTGAATACCAGGGTAAGATCAAAGAAGAAAGTACCCCAGTCTCCCTGCTTTCCAATGTATCATATGGCATTTTCCAAACCCCACCTCAAACGTGATCGGCCCCCCAAAAGGGGCCGCACCGAAGTTTCGTTCCCACCTCTTTCAACAATGGTCTTGTCAACAACCGTGAATAACTATGCTCGTTTTCTTGTGATTGAGTTAGCTGACTCAGCAAGACCTGTCGCTTCCATGTCCGTATTCTTGATCTCTAAATTTCTGCAAAGCACCATAGGTGGCAAATATCAAGCTAAAAAGCTCAGGACCGGAGAAATCCTCGTAGAACTCAATGCCGAACAACAACCCCGCACTCTTCTTGCACAAATCCGCATCCATGATCTGGAGATCAGGGTCACGCCACACAGGAGCCTAAACAGCTTCCAGGGTGTGATTTCTGAGACAGATCTCCTGACGGAAACAGATGCCGACCTTCTCGAAGGTTTAAAGAATCAGGGCGTCACAGCTGTGCGGCGCATCACGATGCGCAGGGATGACAAGTAATCCCAACCAAACGCATCATCCTGACCTTTGACCGCTCGACACTTCCACAATATATAAATGCAGGCTTCA
Organism: Haemaphysalis longicornis; assembly: GCF_048455015.1. NCBI lineage: Eukaryota > Metazoa > Arthropoda > Arachnida > Ixodida > Ixodidae > Haemaphysalis > Haemaphysalis longicornis. Next base: position 194,745,001 of record NW_027526361.1, read on the forward strand.
TCCGATGCTCCATTCGTCCTTACATTCCGAACCCGCGCCGCTGCTTCAAGTGCCAGCGGTTCGGGCACGGTACAAACTCTTGCCGTGGCCGAACGACTTGTGCAAAATGCGCCGCGTACGAAAACCCCAGCGACAACTGCCCTTCCGACACCCTCACGTGTGTCACCTGCGGGGGGCCGCATGCAGCGTACTCCCGCAAATGTGAAAAATTTCAAACAGAGAAAAAGATCATCAACATCAAGATAACTGAGAACATCGCCTTCCCAGAGGCGTGAAAGAGGTTCGCCTCTTTCCCCCTGGGGAGGTACGCCGACGCGGCTCGCCGGGGGGCGGAGCGGCGTCTGGTGTCCACAGGGACCCAGTTCGGCGAGTATGACCTGGTCCCACCCCCGCCCCCCGTTGGGTTGCCTCACGCAGCCCAACCCGGCACCACGCCGCTTGCTGAGGCAGCAGCGGTTGTGGTGCAAACCACTTCTGTTGGGACCGGTACCACTCCCGCCCCCGCCTCCCCGTCTCTAGTGCGTTAAAGGTTACCGAGGTGATGGACACCACGGGCCCCGCATCGGCTCCCACCGCCCCCGCACCGCCCGTGACACTTTTGGCGTCCCCGACGCCCTCGGAGGTGGCGGCTCAAACGAAGGGCTCCCGAAGGGTGGCCAAGTCCGGGGGGCCCGGTCCGTCGGGCACCCCTCAGACATCCGACGACGAGATGGATGTCGGGCCGTTCCTGCCTGCAACGCAGCGCAAGGAGCGGCCTCCGACGCCTAAGCCAGCAGCAGAAAGGCCCAAAAGGCCAAATCCTAGAGTAACAGCCCCGAAAGACACATAAACACACATACACACAGACTTCAGTAGCTTCTAAATCTTCATAATGGGAGGAGAAAATATTACTCAATGGAACTGTAGAGGCCTCATTAAGCATCTTGATGATGTCCATGAGATATTGCATTCGAACCAGCCAAGTGTGATGTGTCTTCAGGAGACGCATTTGAATCCCAATCACACAAATTTCTTAAATAGGTACACGGTATTCAGAAAGAATAGGGTTGGCTGCACACACTTTTCGGGCGGTGTAGCCATAATAGCCCGGAAATCCCTAGCATGCCACCCTATCACTCTCAACACCGTCCTTGAGGCTGTAGCAATACGCACAATAAGTTTTAATAGGTTGATAACGGTATGCTCAATTTACATTCGTCCTGATTATGCATTTTCAAGCTCTGACTTCGAGGCGCTGGTCGACCAGCTGCCCGAACTGTACAGCCTAACAGGCGACCTTAATGCACACAACTCTCTTTGGGGCTCCTCCAAAACGGATGCCCGAGGTCGCCTGATAGAGAAATTTCTTACATCTTCAGGAGCATGCCTTTTCAACAAAAAGCAGCCTACATACCATAACTTAGGACATAATACGTACTGACATCTCGATATGGCTATTGGCATTGGTCTTTCCGTGTCTTAAGTGGGGCGTGGGCACTGACCCAAATGGTAGTGACCATTTCCCCACTTCCCTAACATATATAGGCAAAGGCCCATGCAGTCCATCTTCCCATAACATTTTTAATGAATCAAAAGCAAACTGGAGTATATTCACAAGGACATCTAAACTACACCACACAACCATAGAACACCTACACGTGGAGGAAGCATCCCAACTCATCACGGCACACATCCGCGACGCTGCCGAAAAGTCCATTCCCCACGCCTCCAGCGCTCTGCGCAACCAAAGGAGGCCGTGGTGGAATGAAAACTGTAGGAGGGCGCGAGAGGCCCAGAACAAGGCGTGGGGTGTCCTTCGCCGGTACCCCACATCAGATAATCTTATTTCGTTTAAACGGGCCAAGGCTTTTGGGAAGCGAGTGCGCCGTGAGGCGAAAAGGGAGAGTTGGCGCACCTTCCTCACTTTCATCAACTCGTACACTGACACGCGAAAAGTATGGACACGAATACATAAACTAAAAGGACAACAGACACACAGCCTGCCCCTGGTTAGTACAAAAGGGGACACACTGGAAGACCAGGCTAACACACTAGCACAACTTTTCCAACATGTGTCCAGTTCAGCGCACTACACCAACACTTTCATAAAACAGAAAACATCCTGTGAGAAGAAGTCCTTGCGAGACAGTAATAAGTCGACCTCATCTTATAACACCCCCTTCTCACTGCATGAGCTGAAGATCGCACTTAGTACTTGTAACCCTTCAGCTCCAGGGGCAGACAACATTACATACACTATGGTTCAACACTTGCACACAGGCACACTTGAAACCCTCCTTCACCCCTACAACAAAATATTTCTTTCGGGGCACCTCCCAGGGTCATGGAGGGAGGCCATCGTAGTGGCCTTTCTGAAAGAAGGGAAGGACCCTTCCTCTCCCGCAAGTTATCGTCCCATCGCCCTCACAAGCTGCCTGTGTAAGCTGTTCGAGAAGATGATCAATAGGAGACTCATGTACTTCTTAGAGTACAATGGTCTTCTCGACAGCTGCCAGGCTGGCTTCAGGGCTGGGAGATCCACCAATGATCGACTGGTTGCATTGGAAACATATCTAAAAAATGCCTTCATTCATAAGCAGCATTGTATAACAATCTTCTTCGATATGGAGAAGGCCTATGACACGGCCTGGCGGTACGGCATCTTGTGTGACCTCAAGTCTTTTGGTGTTTCCGGCAACATGCTGAACACGCTCAGTAGCTATATGTCTGAAAGGACCTTTCGAGTGAAGGTTGGCAGTGCCCTTTCGAATGTATACGTGCAGGAAAATGGCGTCCCTCAAGGCGGTATCTTGAGCTGCACACTGTTTATTGTTAAGATGAACTCACTTCGGAAGGCATTGCCACCAACCATTTCCTGTTCTATATAATTATATGACATTCAAATATTTTTTAAGTCCTGTAACTTTTCAGTTTGAAAACGCCAAGTCAAGCTTGGGGTGAACCAACTTGCTGGCTGGGCGGGCACAAACGGTTTTAAACTGAACCCTGGAAAGAGTACTTGTGTTGTGTTCTCCCGCAAGCGCGGGATTAAGGCAGACCCGGAGATCACCCTTCATCGTGCTTCTATCCCTGTAAAAAAGGAGCACAAGTTTTTAGGTGTCATATTTGATGAAAAACTCACGTTCATACCACACATCAAACAACTTAAACATAAATGCCTGAAAACACTAAACAGTCTCAAAGTCCTCTCCCACCAGTCCTATGGTGCAGACAAAGAACTCCTTCTTCGCGTTTTTACCGCCTTAGTCGGGTCTCGGGTAGACTACGGTAGTGTTGTGTATGGGTCGGCATCAAAAACAGCACTAAAAATGCTCGACCCAGTTCTCCATTTGGGCCTGTGCCTTGCGTGTGGTGCTTTCCGCACTACCCCGGCCCAGAGTCTGTACGCTGAAAGTAACAAATGGTGCCTGGAACATCAACTAATGTACATAGATATTTTATATGCTTTTAAGGTCTCATCATTCAATAACCATCCTTTTGAACCTGTCCTCAACGATACATCTACAACCCAGCTATTCTCAAACCGTCCATCTGTTCCTTTGCCCTACTCTCTGAGGGTGAAAGAGGAAGCTTCAGGTATTTCCGTTGGGTTTTTAGATGTCTTTACATCATCATCATTTTCTGACCTGATACCACCATGGCAACTGCAGCCTGTTTGTTGTGATGTTTCTTTTATGAAAATAGATAAAAACAGCATTCCGAGAGCTGCGATTCTGCAGCATTTCTTGTCGCTTCAGGATAAATATAAATGTGCCGAATTCTATAGCGATGCCTCGAAAACTTCAACTACAGTGTCGTGCGCAGCTCGTGGTCCCAACTTTATTGCTTGCAGAACCATGAGTGTACACACCACTATCTTCTCTGCAGAAGCATATGGCATTTTACTCATCCTTCAGCACATTCTTAAAAAACAAATTCCTAAGTCCGTCATCTTCACAGACTCTTTGAGCGTTGTGCGTGCATTGTCTTCACACAGACCCAGGAAAAACCACATTGTCAATCTTGTCTTTAATTTCATAATGTCTATATATGCAAATAATTTTCAACTAATCCTGTGCTGAGTTCCAGGCCATGCTGGAATCGGGGGGAATGAGACCGCAGATGAAATGGCCGCCACTGCTGCACTTGGAAACACAGAGGACATAACAACAATACCCTACACTGACCTCAAGCCACACATCTGACAACACCTTCGCAAAACATGGCAAGCCGACTGGAATACACAGACAGACAACAAGTTACACATAATAAAGCCACACTTAGGACAATACACTTCTGACTCACACAACAGATTCATCGAAGTTGCCCTAGCTAGATTACGGATAGACCACACACACGCCACACACTCCCATCTGCTCATTGGATCTCCAAGACCACTGTGTAGCAGGTGTGGGGAGGGCCTATCCGTACTTCACATCCTCATTACATGCAAAACACTCCAGACAACAAGACGCAAGCACTTCCCTCAACTCTACAGACGACACATTCCACTACACCCAGCACTCTTTCTAGCGGATGATCCCGTGATTCCTGTGCAACGCACTTTTAAGTTTCTCAGTGACATCAAGTTTTTACATATCATTTCCTATCACGCGTAGTTTTTTAAAGCTTTATTTCATGCCACGCACCATCACAACCTGGCCCTTTACACCAGCCATCCTCACTGTCTTTTATTGATTTTACATTGGTTCTTGCTTACTGATTTCAGTGTCTACGTTCTCACCTCTCATATTTAACCTCTGTTTTGGCGCTCTTTGCCCTATTGGCGTGGCGCCATTACATCCAACCATCATCATTTCTAACGCAATTAAGAAACGAAACCGAATAAGGTGCCGAAAAGCGGAAGAAGAATCTTTTCTGGAAGTACACGTGACGGGACTGCCATTAGAGATCAAAAGACGTCTGCAACACGGGAGGCGCGAAGCAGTAACGCAAGCGAACCATTAAAAGAGAGCAGTGTAAAAAAATAATCTGGCGATAGGCCCTATACACTGGATGGAAAGTAATTCGCAGCACCGAACTACAATACATTTTGACAGCAAGGCAAGATAGCGTAAACTGCGCTTCAAAGTGTGGGTTGCTTTTTCAGTTTTAAAGGAGTAAGTTACTCTGTTGTTAACCTGTTTTTTGATATGGTTTACCTGGGATAAGAAACAGAGAGCATTCAACATAACAGGAAAGAAAAAAAATTGGAAGGACGAGACCTGCGTATTTTGTGTATGGTGACCTCTTCCACACTGCATGTGCGCATAGGGAAAGATAGTTATGCGTTGGTAAATACATCAGGTTGAAAATATGCGAGACAACTAAAGCATAAAAAGTTTTTTAAACAAATTCTCAACATCCGCCAAGCCGAGGGAGGTTTTTATTTCCGCTGAAAAAGTAGTGTGCGAGCGGAACAATTCTTCACGGCCAGCATTTCGCGTGAGATTTACGTTCTGTCTGTATGCGTGATTGTTAATTTTTTTGCACCAAAGCAAAGTGTATGCATGATTAATGCTACGTTGTTGTGTCATTACAAGTGATGGTAAAAAATAATTTGGACACTGAAGTCTACTCACGTGCTTTCAAGGCGCAAGTCTCGCGAGACATATTAACTACTTTGTTGAGGCTGAATCGTAACTAAATCTCGTTTTCGCTGTCGTTTCTTTGTTTACGACGCGAATTACTTCAACCGATGTCTTTACGACTTTCTTGCAATTGTTTTCGTACGTATTACGTCCTCAAGACCACTGGCACTTGCCAAAGCTCCCCTGGAACCAAGGTTCTGCGTGAATAGGGCTGCGGCACTGCCCAGGGGTGCTGCGAAACCGGTTTCCGGGCAGTACTTCCGGGTAGTACAAAGCCGCGGGGGTCCCCTGGAATCCCGTGTTGACAGAGGCAAAATGAGCTCGCTAGTCCTGATTGTTTTGCGAAAGTTCTTCAGCCAATCCCCGACGCGCCCGATCTCTTGAAGTGATCAAGTCGGCAAGAGGGAAAAAGAGCTTTGCTGGGCTAAATATGTTTACAGCTTGATGCAAAAACAGCGCTTAAGACGGGACACAAAGAAACATTCAACACACACATAGCGCTGTTTACTACCAGCAACGTGTTTATTTGCCTCCCAGCAATATAAAGGACAAGGTTATACAAAGATAACGGCATATAATACAGATATATAAAACATTAGGAAAAACAAGGAGTATCTGAATTTTTGTTTATCATAATACCAGTTCAACCATTTCGCTCTTAACGTTAAAGGTTATTCTTCAATAAATGCTATCTCCTTTGAAGACATAACAACCGACGGGGTGCTTACACAATCAGTGCCTCCCTTATAAATCCTATAAGCTTCCAGCAGCTCACGCGTGGGCTGATTCCTATAGGGGTGTATAACTTTACACTGCTCAAATTCAGGGGTGCACTTGCATTACTTATGAAACGTCTACTAGTTTGTGAGAGTTCTTAATCATGAAGGGGTCATCAGCCGTTAAAATGTTCAGTTTTTGCTGCAAGAGCAACCCAATTTCCTTTGTCTCTGATGATAGGGTGTGGTAAAAGCCCCTTGCGTTGTTTTTTGCTGCAAAAGCTGAATATTTTAACGGTTGATGACCCTTTCTTTATAAAAACTCTCACAAACTAGTAGACTTTTTAAAAGCCAATGACGAAGTCCTTATCGCTTTTCATGTTATTATTAAGGACCTTTTTTTTCACTGCCTTTCAAAGTGCTTTTAAACTGCGTTGAAAACGCCATTGACAACCACGGTGTAGTGGGCTTCCAGAACTCTGCTGGTATGACGGGCTGTAGCATTTTGGGGATTTTAAACTTTTACCTCACAAAACACGTTTACTTGTTCGGAAGAGGGAACGTTCATTCAAAAAATTGTATCTGCATTAGGTCATGTATCGTGCCTATTTTAAGTGACTTGTGTTTAGCCTTTCATGATCGTACTTTAAGCCAGGCTTTAATGGACTTAAAAGAAAAACGTGTTTTTAGGTATGTCGATAACTACCTCATAGTTTTAAATCGTGAAGCCTTGAACGTTTACGCATCAGTTGCCCATGTTTTGGCCATTTTTAGCGACCGCCTGAACCCTTTTGAGTTAACGCACAAAGCTGGAGTATTCGATTCACTTACGTTTCTTAATCTGAAACTGCATTTTAAGGGGGAACAAGTGTGTTGCATTTACAAGCCACGCGCGTCAAAACCGCTGCTTTCTTTTCCCTCCAACCACACCAAACTTGTAAAACGGGGTATCATCAAGTCTTGCTTTAAAAATTCCTTTTTAAAATCCTGTGTCCACTCAGCAGAGAAAATTTCAGCACCCAGGTTACTCGCCCGATTACAGCGGGCTTCGCGCATCATTTGCTGACATCAGCGGCTCGGCCTTGTTGAAGGACGTGAAATATGGCGACCAGGAATGCGCGGCGATAATACCAAGGAAACAAAAATTTGTTGTGATGCTATACATGCACAGGATTGCGCACAATCTCAAGAATATTGGTATGCGCGCAGGCGTTGATGTCATCTTCTCTGCCCCTAACAAACTTTCCAAGCTGTGTCCGATGGTAACTGGCGGGGGCAGAGAGAAAGTGGGCTGCTTGAAGAAGCACCGAGAGCAGTCCAGTGTAGCGAAGGCGTTGTTTGCCCTCTCCCCTGAAGCTTTGGCAAGACTTATATTGACCAGGCGGGTAGGTGCGTCAACGAGAGGCTCAGGGGACATAAGAACCTCGTGGAAAACACTTGTTTCGCGACATTTGGATCCGCAGTGTAGTAAATGTGATTGCGCCCCGTTGTTCAGTGAGTGTGAATTCATCACCAGAGAGAAGGGTAAGCACGCGCGTGAGACTGTGGAAGCGCTTGAAATTCAGCGGCTTAAAGAAAACGGTATAAGCATGCCTTCTGTAGCGTCCTCGTAAAAAGAAAAGGATTACCTGATGAAACGTTTGTAACATGCTGAAGGCGAGAGGATAAGTGTTGATGACAGGTTGTGTTGTCTCTGCTATTAGACGTGCGGGGTGTGCCTGCCCTTGCACCCCGGGCCAGTAAAAGACTTCCAACAGACGCCCAACAGTCTTCTTGATCCCCAGGTGTCCCGACATTGAACTCTCGTGTGCCAAGCTCAGTATTTGGGAACGAACGTTCTTCGAGACTACGACCTGTTTACCACGTAGTCTTTCGACATTTCGTAGTGCCTTCACAGAAGTCCGTTTTTGACGAAAAACATGTGAACCCACTCTCGCTTGCCGGTTACGGGTTTTCCAACCCTCTCCCAACATATCCGTGAGAGTCGGGTCTTTTTCTTGTTCCCGCCGAAGCTCCTGCGGGGTCACTTGGATGACGTTCAAGACCACTGTTGGGCTCCTGTGTGTCGTTGGTCCTTTCGTTCCCATGACGACTTGTGGGGAGGGTACGGCACTCATGTCACCACTTGTCTCGGCAGCCCATAATAAGTTGCCGTTTTCCCTCCACGCGGGATCATGATCTGAGGCATCGCGCGCACCTGGAATATTTCCCACAATGACATCATATATTGGGGTCTGCATACACTTTGCGGTAGCCTTTCCGGAGAAATAATGTGTCAATACTTCCACAACTGCCTCTTCGGCCTCGACGCTCTTGCCATTTGCTAGAAGCACCGTAGCTTTTGTCCCTTTCATCGCTGAATCGGTAACCAGGGACCTGCGAACCACCAGTGTATTGATTCCCGTGTCCCGCAACACAGAAACCTTCTTCCCAAAGATTTCACCTTGCAGCACTGAATGCCGAGGCCGCGTGGAGTTCTCCTTTTGTGCCGCGCGCGCAACCCTCATTTCTTGCCCCCTCTCTGGACAGGAATGATCACAAAGAGGACTCCCCTCCCTGTCCTTCGAAGAACCCATTGGCGTTCTGTCGGTGACATACAGCAAGATATCATCTCCTTTCTCTTGGCTTGTTCAGGGCAGGACTTGACGTTATGACCAACTCGGCGGCAATCCGAACAGTACGGTTGCTTTGGCCTCGAACAACAATCTCATGCTTGGTCAAATAAAAGCGCAGCAGCTTCATCAAATTAAAGCGAAGCAGTTTGATTTGATGCTGGGCCTCGAAGAAGTGATCGGCGGCCAGCGTCAATTCCGAGAGTTTCGCGCAGTCGCCTTCCCGTAGGAAACCTGCTACCGCGCTGTGGCAGTTGGTCAGGAATTGCTCCGCGACAATTAGCTCTCGTACTCCGTCATAGGTTTTAGGAGTATCTGCCATCTCCGCCCAGCGGTCGAAGAAACTCTCTAGTCTAGTCCATATTGCTTCGCCGTCTCACTATCTTGCGGCTCTCTCTGCCGGAAACCTTCCCTGTAGACTTCAGCCGTGAAACGGAGACAATGCAGCAGCGCCAGTTTAGTCCTATTATAATCGACGTACTCGTCAGGAGACAGCCGTCCGAAGACCTTCAAAGCTTGTCCTGCTAGACACAAACTGGGCGCTGTGGCCTATTTCTTTTTCAGCCAACGCTGTCCGTTCGCCACCTGTTAAAAACGCTTCAGGTAAGCGTCCAAATCATCACGAGCTTCATTAAAGACGGGAATGAAGTTGTGCGGATTGACATTAAAGACAGGGCTTTCCGCACAATGCGGGTCAGCAGCAGTCACCCCAGAGCCTCTACTCCCCCCAATTTCTGCCAACCTTCGACTTAGCTGCGGGTTTTTTTCTTGGAGCTCGAGTCGCGCTCGTGCAGCCTCGCACTCCTGACGGCTACCCTCTCGCTCCACCCTCTCATCTCGCGCCTTCGCTAGAGCATCGTCAAGCCACGCACACAACTCCGACTCACGCAACCCAAGACGCTCCCCAGTGGCAACTAACTCCTGCACGTTCATCGTACACCGATGCAGGGATAAGCGTCGCCCCGTATCCTCTCAATACGCAAACGCCCTCGTCCTGCCGTGGACGCCAATTTTGCGAGCAGCGAAGGAAAACCCCCTCAGCAGGTTCTCCGAGCAGGGTGTGTTCAGTGGCGACTTTGAGAGACCACAAAGAAAACATGTATTATAGAACAACACACGACGCAGAAAATATTACTTAGACCAGACCCTACCAGAGAACTGACAAAAAACCAAAAGGAATAACCATTTTACAAATGTGACATCAAGACCCCAACCGTCTAACTAATGTGCATAAAAGGCTAAACATCTAAACGCCAGAAAAGCGCCACAGAAAAGTTCAGAACGAGTTCACCGTGACGTGGCGTAGTACTCGGGGCGTCGGGGGATCGCGTTGCGTTGCGCTGAGGGCGGCGTCGGGAAGTCTCGCGTGCTGGGCCATTGACGGTGCAGCTCCGTCGTTGCTCTTCCAGGAACGGTACTTGTGGGAGTGGTTGTGGCCGGAACCTGGTCACCACCAGGTGCCACGTCACGGAAGGCCGCGGGCAGTCGGCACCCGGTAGCCGCCGGTAGACGATGATTTCCAGGATGTGGTCGTTCAGGACCGGGGCACAACGCAGCGCGTGTGTCTACCACGGGCAAGGACACTGGGGAATAGGATGCTTGTCAGGGGAGGCCTCGGCGTCAGATAGATCCCGCTGAGCTTGGATCCCCGAGACTCGATGAGATCTCGATCTGCGCCTGGACGCCGCCCTCTTCGAACCGTCCTCTCCAAACTCCTCCACTGCAATCACCGTCCTTCCTCATTCCCGTCTGGCCTCGTCCCCCGCCGTTGTGGCCGCCTCTCATAGGCCACTCGCGTTCACCGTCATCGGCTCGTGTGGCCTGCCACTTCTTTTTCAACCCTGCCAACACGAGGACAACTTCTTCACGGGCACGTGTCCACGATGTCGTCGTCGTTGTCCCCACCGACTGAGCGTTTCAGCTCACACCCTGGTTACGTAATGACGGTATGATGTCTGAGCTTTTCACCGAGTCAAATGCCTTCTCATATTCTATGAAGGCTATATCTAGGGGTTCAGTATACTCCGCGCACTTCTTTATCACCTGATTAATTGTGTGAATTTTGTCCATTGTTGACTAGCATTTACGAAACACTGCTTCTTCTTTAGATTGGCTGAAATCTCAGGCGGCAAAAAGTCTGTTAGCGATTACCTCGGTATGTGGCATGTAGAAGACTGACAGAAATCTGATCGGCCTGATTTCTTAATTTCTTCGTGTCACCATTCTTATGGATCAGGATGATTTGCGCGTTCTTCTAAAAATCCGGTACACTAGTGGTCATCAGGCATTGCGTGTACAGGGTTGCCAGTTTTACTAGTACACTTTGCCCGCCCACCTTCAAGTCGTCTTCTGTTATCTGATATTCACAAGGTGATTTGCCCCCTTTCATTTCTTGCAAAGCCTACATGACTTCTTCTGGCGTTACTGGTGGGATGTCTATCTCCTCTGAACTACTTTCTCGTTCAGCATTATCCTGGATGTCCCGGCTACAGTGCAGATCTGTATAAAATTCCTCGGCTACTATGAATATTTTATCCCTATTTGTGTTCACATTGCCTTGCTTGTCTTTATGTGCACACATCTGATTTTGCCCCACGCCAAGGCGCCTTTTCACCGTTTTCAGGCTACCTCCGTTCTTTACAGCATGCTAAATCCTCTCCAATTTACACTTTGGTATGTCAGCTGTCTTATGCGCATTGATTAACTTTGAAAGCTCCGCTAGTTCTATTCTCTCAGCTGGGGTGGACACTGTCATGCTTTGCCGTTCCCTAATTAAACCTTTAGCCTCCTGGGAACGTTTACCAGTATCCTGTCTTGCAATCTTACCTGCGTCTTCTATTGCACACTCCGTTATAATGCGTGTAAGTCCGTCGTTCGATTCCTGTGTCGTACACTCTACTTCCTCGGTTAGAGCTGAATATTGGTTTTGCAGCTCGACCCTAAATTTTTCAACTTTCCTTCTTATTTTCAGCTTTTTGACGGGATTCTTTCGTACTATCTTGTTATGGTCCCCCCTCAAAACTATCCTAATTCGAGATCTTACAATCCTGTGGTCTCAATACATGTCACCCTTTCATACAACATTGAGGAACAGTATGCCCATTGCTTGTATGAACCTATATTACGAGAACGTAATGCAGTAAACGTATGTACATGTATGTACAAAATACACAAATGTCATATTGGAATATATGCACAAGTGCTAACCGTGTACAGCAAAATGAACCCATGATTTGCCACACTCGTCGAGGGGAACATACATAAGTGCATTATCATCTGCGCGTACTTGCTATGCTTCATAAAAATTCCTTAGGGGCCGGAGGGCGTTACATGACCTCATAGATGGTGTCTAAACCCCTAGCCAGTTTTTGTAAGCATGGGCGCGTCTCATAACAGGTCCAGTTGAATACTTGTCCTTCTTCTCTCGGTGGCAAAACGGGGGCATTCGAGTAGTGCGTGACGCATGTCTTCAGAATGATGACCACAACTGCAGCAGATGATGTCAGCGGATCGAATACTGTATAGAAATTTTCCAGAGTGGACAACGTCAAGACGGCGGCGACGTGATAGTAGGTTGGCCGAACTACTTAGATGATATGTGCATGGCTATGAAAGAGAGTGGTCCATTTGGTACTATATAGGTGAGCGGTATTGATTTGTCAGGCGGGATTTTAGAGCGACTGGTGGCCTCAGTTGCCTCACACAATGTTTCGCAGCATCTTTCATTAAGGTATCGTCACCATACATATGGACGGTGAATGAGCAGCTGCAGCAAGTTGGTCGGAAAAGCACTGATAGTACGTAAAAGGGGCTCAGTCACGCTTATTTTAACAATTGTATGTATGCCCTTTTTTGTATCAACCAACGAACTTTGCATTTTTATTACGCTGGCAAGGCCTCACTTTTTAAGCACAAAGTCAGGAGGCTTTATGTGCCTTTGCACCTTCAGAATTGCGGCGCAAAAAGGCTCGTACACTTCGATGAAATGGAAAATAGTGTTTTCTGCGGATGTGCAGAACGGTGTCATTGGAGAATTTTGCATTCAGCAGGCGAGTGATGGCTGATATGTAGATATCTTTCAAAGCTGCCGTCTGTCAGATAAAGGAAACGAAAAGACGCCTGCACATTTTTTTTAGAAAAATAGCCGTTGATGGAAATGAGGAACCGAAAGAGGAATTTCCGTTTTCAGCGAAACAGTGAAAACGTTCCCACCTTTCACGCGGCTTTGAAAAATACGGCATCCCCGTTTTGATTGTATGCATTTCACTCTTATCTTGCTTTGTTTTTTTACGTTGCTTCTGTTCTGGGCTGTGCTTGGAAAAGTTTACTCTTTTATAACTCGGAAACGCTGCATGCAAATACGGCGGTAACTGACATGCGGCATAGACCGGGGAACGGCATGCTTCAAGCCTGCCTTTGCTGTTCGGGGGTTGTTCTGGTTTTTGATCTGTTACAGTGAAGGCTTTCTTTTTTTACAAAAAGGAAAACTGCGCATAAAACGAGGACACAAGAAAAGACGACTAGACACACAGGGCTGTGTGTCTAGTTGAACCTGTGTGTGTCTAGCGTGTGTCCAGTGCACCCTGTGTGTCTAGTCGTCTTCTCTTATGTCATCTTTTTATGCGCAGTTTTTGTTTTCATAATCTACTAACTAGCCCAAGTTTGCAATCAACTTACCCTCCCGTTCTTCTCGTTGCAGGCCGCCCAGACGCCTTGGGATGTTTCCAAAGAGAGCGGCAATGGGAAATCGAGAGGAAAGTAGTTACCTTCTTTATCCTTCCTCGTCGAACGTACAAGGGACTGGAAGAATAAAAGTTGACCGGTGAGGTGCCTTCAAACTTTGAAGAGGGTTTTTAGGCGCTGTTTCCTGCTATACTTAACGGGCTTCATGTTTCGTGAGGAGAGTATCTGTAAACAGTTACTCGAGTACGTAGCAAAATTGTCGTGGAATAATTCCGCCTGGCCATGCGATTGCTTGGCATCTCAGAATGTTCCTGCGAAAATTTCAGCGCATTTTGAGGAATGCACAAAATATTGCTCACTGCAGTTTTATATTTGAATTTGTACAACTCCTCTGCTTCCACCTGTGTTTTTAACGACAGTAACGTCTCAAAATACATAGACATCGGACTTTAAGAAGTAACACGATGTATCACTAGTGTTTCAGTGGTAGATCAAGGACCATCTAGTTTTTGCATAGATGTGTTTTTATCTGGGATGAAAACACAAATGACGTTTGTAAAAAACTGTGCAGAAAGCGCTCTTCGCCGCAGTATAACTCTGTACGAAAGCTGCCCAATAACTAAACAGGAAAAGATAAATAAGCTTGTTCGAGGAGTCATCAGGAACATTGCATATGCTACAAGCCTGAATGAAAAGAAAACAACAGACGTAATGAATGAAACGGGCATAATAAATTTTATTCAGTTATTTCGTTATACTATTTTTAAAACTGCAACAATCTCTTGAAATTCAAAGTGCCTGTATCTAAAGCCAGAACGTTAAGGCCGACAGAACGGTTCTACATACCTAGATTTTTTACGAATTATGCTAAAATGAATAGTCAATATTATGTTACATTTATGTTTAACTCGGTCTCTGCAGAACTTTGTAAGTTAAGCAGTCTTAAGTAGGTAAAAAAGCAATTGAAGAAGTGGTGCCGAATTTTTAAGCAGAACTATATTGGAAAAACGAATTTCACATTTCAGTGCCTCGTGGATATTGCGGTTGGGTTGCACAAATTGTGATGTACACCTTCATCAGTGTGGCATTATTGTGCATTGTGGCAATTACTTACATTGAACCAGATTAGGAGTGTACTTATGGTGCCTCTCCATGTGTTTGCACATTAGTTACACGTTACAAGACAAGCCAATTATGACGCAAATGACAGTCAGTAGTATTCTCCCCGTAATTACTACAACTACACGTGGTTGAATTGTCGGTTAACGGTTTAGTTCATTTTATGTGTGAAAGTGTATATATAATCATCACAACCTTCACCTCATACTACGTAGAAAGGTTTTAAAGCAACGCCACTGATGTCAGTTTTAAAATAATAGGCGAACACGCCAGCCAAAATGTCTGGACTCTTGCACAGACCAAAAAGGTCAGAAGGGAAGCGAATCGTTTAAATCAGGTAGTGCTGCAAATACCCACATTAAATCGGCAAACGGCATCGCTGGCCGGGCCCGTAGCCAGTTCGCCCACCGGTACCGTGAAAACGGAGTTGTTATACGTGGCGCGACCCGCTCCACACCATTTTCTTGCAATAGGCAAGTTTTGTGATTGTTAGCCGCCATTACATATCATACCTCTTTTGTAAAGGCGCGGACTGTAAAGGGCCGCAGAATCAATACACGGCTGCGTCGTATGGTGGTGCGGTGGGCGTTGGCGGCATGCAGATGCGTGAGGGTGCTGTGGTTTGCATAGTTTTGACAGTAATACTGTAGGACAGTGGTACTGGTCATGTCAGAATGATATTGTTACAAATCTTGTTCTTAAGACAATTTAACCGGAGGTCGCATTGGTTTGTTTGTGTCGTACAAAATACCCCTACAATGCTTGCGGTGTACAAAGTAATCATAATTTTGTATGTTACAACACTTTTGCAGAAAATTCGTGCTATTCCTCCAGATCACAACCTACTGTTGGCAATTTCATGTTTGTGACGGGTATTTTGTATGCTTGCTGATAGGAACTTCCATAAGTCGGTAGCCAGAACAATTCAATTAAATGTATTTTTAACTGAAAATGAAGCTGCTTCTTTTAGACTTTATCCATCTTGGTCGTTGGACAGAACAACATGATGTATTTCTAACAGAAAATGAAGCTGCTTATTCTAGGCTTTGTTCACCTTGCAACCATCCCAGGTGTGTAATTTTAGTTTTAAAAATTGCGAAACCGGCAATTCACTAATGTTCTCCGGAAGCAACTTGCAAGAAGTAAGATTTCATTTGCGCCAACCATCGAGCTCTTGCAAGGTAGACGTTTTTAAAAAAGCCGGCTCAGCAAATAGGCGTATTATACACATTATCCAAAGAAGGTACACTGACAGAGCAATTGAAACCCATAATTTGGCAGAAAATTCCAAGCCGAACTGTTATTTTTAAAACTTCTTTCTCTTGCCACTCCCGAATTAAAGAATAATCAAAACCCAGCGTCTGTATATTGGCGACTTCATGTAAAGCGTCGAATACATACATAGGAGGAACGAGAAAATCTTTAGTGCAGCCGAAGGATACAAAGGTGCAAATGTCGTGGGTTCCATAGTGCACATGCAAGGTACTTACGATATACCAAGATACATGTATTGTCAACTCTTCCCTTCCCGAGTTTCCACTAACCTTGGTTGTAAGGTCATGCTTAGTTTGCTGTATTTGCTGGCGCTGACAAAAATGGCTTAACAGCGCAGCTGCTGTAGGGCTTCCCTAGACAATACTATCTGCTGATATGATGTCAGGCTCTCTTTGGAACAGGTTCAGCGCGGTTCAGAAAGTGGTTACCCGAATAAAAACAAAAAATAATAAAAAAAATTAACACTCGTCTTTCGATCTTACGTTGCAACTGAAAATTGTCTTCCCAACAATGCCCTGGTCTTTAGAGGTGAAGCTGACATTAAGGAAGTCGGTGCGAGCTTCTTTTGGATTTTCCACGTTGCTGGTTTTTTGCTCTGGCTGACTTCCTCACATTATGTGTTCCACAGTCAGGCATGACCATGTCAGGAGGCAGTGTGATTACTGATTGATTTTACAGTTTAAAGCGCCGTCGCAACGCAGGCGATTAGGTGCGCCGTAGTGGAGGGCTCCGGATTATTTTTGACCACCTGGGGATCTCTAACGTGCGCCGAAATCTCCTACACATGGGCGTTTTTGCTTTTTGTCGCCATCAGAAAAGCGGCCCCCACGTCCGGGGATCGAACCCGGGACCTCGTGATCACCAGCGCGACGCCTTAGCCACTGAGCCACCTCGGCGGGTAGGCAGTGTGATTACAGAAAGCGGGCACAACTATTGGGGTGCCAGAAATAGCCCGAAAAATATTATAGGACAATTAGCCGCTAAGACAACGCTACCAATACCACGAGTTGCATTTACTGATCATAATAAATTCACAGTGAAGTTGTAAACGATTAAGAATTAGTGTCTCCTGTCAATGCATGGTGATCTACGCAGGGAGGATGGTGACCGAAAATTGCTGTAACTGTTGTTTTAGCAGAACTATTCGAAACAAATCGTAGACAATTAGCCGCTCAGACGACAAATAATGCGCAACAAAGAAGCCGAGGCTAAGCAAAATCTTCGTAAAAACAACCCACAGCTCAGCTTTTTCAGCAGCTTTCACACATGGTTCAACTGACTTTAGTTTTTTCTCAATGGTCAGATAGTCTATCATGCCAGCCGTGTTCACAGTCTTCATATGCTCGCTGATACCCTTGGAGTTCGCAAATTTCCACTCCGCCGACGCCAATTTCTCACCGCATGGAAACCAAAATCCCTAAGGTGAGTTGTTGCAGTTCCACATATGTGAATACAACGATTTCGGCGTTAGCATGGCTTCCGTGCAATGAAGACTAAAATTGATTGCTGTAGATAGCAGCTAAGCTCGAGGAAGAACAAGTTAGAGATATGCAGCAGCTATTTTACTGTGGGGCTACGCCGCTCCATCAAACGCATGCCAAGTAATTACAGAGAGACACCAAATTTTTCTTTCTCCAGGCTTTTACATTTCACACGAGAATGAAGCTCAACATAAATAAACCTTCATTTCATTTTAAAATGTGCTGTAACTGAAAATATGGGGCCAGGGGATGAAAATTTCAGGGGATAAAAACTTCATCTTTGAAACGAGAATACAGAAATACAGTGCAGGACTGCGGGTGCCCTACACATCTGAAACATAGTTGTCTAAAAGTATGCGCCGTTCACTCTACCTAAGCAATGTCGGCGAAGGACAAACACGGCAATAGGAACAGAGGTCCCCGGCCGAATGGACGCAGTCGTTTCCCTGTGCAGGACTAAGCTTGAACGGGATGTGGCGCGAAATTATTCCCGAATAAGCGATCTTCGTTTTCATCACCTGTGCATAATTATCTACGTGTGCATAATTATCTACATGCCTCGGCGACGATCCCTATTAGGAGGAACTTACCGGAAATTGTTCCCGCATTCCATCACGGCCCCAATACCTGACGATTAGTCCAACATAAGAAACTCACATTCTTTAGTTATTATGGTTCCTGTCGGCTTCAACGTCTCTTGGCAGTAAGCGCCAGTGTGCGAATGAGCTTTGCTAAAAGAGCCCAAGGACAACAATTCATTGTGGAGGTGAGCAGCGGGATGAGCCCCATGGAGTCATCGGGACGCTATATATGTTCTGCTGATCCTGATCTCCACATCGTGTGAAGGGAATGACCGGTTCTGCTGAGAAAGCGATCATGATGATGCTTATAATATGCACCATGACGTGCGTTAGTATTTGCATAAAGGTTTTTTTCGACCGTATACACATCCCTAAAGTATGAACACCATCCTTAACAGTGTATATAACTGCGGCGTAGCTGCGTCTCACAAAATCTGCAAAACGACATGATTCCAAACACTTTTGAGAGCTCTATGGAACTGTGTTGTCATATCGTCCATACAGCCGATGGGAAATTCGGGTGCAGGATTTCGTCATACATAGAGATATTCAGACAAGTTTTCTTTTGTTCGCTGAAGCAAGGTCAAGACTTATTTTGTAAGAATGCACCCCCACTGCAATTTGGGTTACAACCACGACGTCTTGTTCAAGGCGAAAATTATTTTTTGATGCGTTGTCTTAAATAAAGGGTAACAGCGCTATAAAACTCGCAGAGAGTTAATGCGAGCCCAGGTAGAGATGCACGGGCATCGCATATTTCGTTCTTTTATTGCGCTCATGAACTCCCGACGACGTTCTTGAACGACCTCAACGCGCAAGAGAGCTTATGGTCATCGCTACATTTACGACCCTTTTGATATGATGGCAACACGACAACCCTTACTCGAAATTGCACAACGGTCTAGCGCTTTTCGTGGAAACCAGACATTTTTTCCCGTGCTGGGTCGTCCCTTATATGTACGTTTGTTGTTTTCGAAAATGCCGAAACATAGCAACGCAAATTCCTCCCAGTTTATATTTGTCTCCTTAAGCCATAAAACATTTTTGACGGTTCGCTGAGGCCTGGTTGCCTGATAACCTTTTGTTTTGCTTACTTTGATTTAAATACCTTTGGTGCTTTTTGCGAACAGGAGAAAAGGAGCGAAGAGTGCGGAATTCTTCAAACGTTTTATTGCCCTGATGATGCAACTTCGCATTGAAACTCAAAATGTTTTATCTTGGTCTTGTATAGCAGATCCCGCCATTTCGAGGGATAAAAAGAGTAGTAAGATCGTCGAGGACAATTTGCGAAAGTCTCCAAGAAAACTTTGTTGCGGGGGGTACCATTTTCCAGAAACCACTAATACCATCCTCATAAAAAACGCTTGACCAGTCCTTAAGAAAAACAATAAAGCATTCTGGCACGCACGTTTTCCAAACAAAAAAGCCGTCACAGCGCGCTGCAGGCTTGCGTGCTTCTTTGAACGAGAAGTATGAAACTTTTGCAAACCAGTATCGTGCCGTGTATATGATCTCCTGGGCGCATAATTCAGAGACAACACATTTTTAGCTAATCAGTGTTTGAATTTGTCGCAGACTTAACACAAATTGAGCAGCTGCGCTGAAAACCAAGCATACTTTTAAGGATGTAAAATGTTTAGTTTTGAAGAGGATGGCACTGTCGGTGACAAAAATGCTTGCTGAATTGTTGTCCTACTACTAGCATTTATGTTAATGAAAGTTCCCACAGTCAGCAAATGTTCGATACAAACCTTTAAGGCTAACTGCAAATATAGCCGAGCTATCGAGCCTAAGAAT
The DNA here is from genome assembly GCF_048455015.1 of Haemaphysalis longicornis. Classification (NCBI taxonomy): domain Eukaryota; kingdom Metazoa; phylum Arthropoda; class Arachnida; order Ixodida; family Ixodidae; genus Haemaphysalis; species Haemaphysalis longicornis. The sequence continues at coordinate 194,764,835 of NW_027526361.1, forward strand.
AACGTGGTGTTTAATCTAATTGATACATACTTAGCACAGCAGTATAGGCGTTTCTTGATCTAGTTACCGAAACGCTTGCGAACCCAGCGCATCCAATGCCATTAGAAATGGTATAAAACGAACATATTTGTTTACAACCTCCAAACTCCTGTTCTTGAAAAGGAGCCAGCTTCCCGTGATAAATTGGTGTGCGCATACGGGAACAAAGTTTTTCTCGTCGAAGCTTTTAAGTTGACCGTGGAATATTTTCCTTTTTTTTGTTTTTGAGCTTGTAAGTGAAACCAAATGTTTATTCATGCCACTTTTATTCGTCAGTATAAAATGTGCAAGTCCACACCCAACACCTTCTGCAGTTGCTTGGCGGACTCAGAGAAACCAGAAAACTCCCGGAAGATTATTTTGTTGCTCTTGGGATTTATAGTTTTCTCGAAATTTCCATCCTACAGACTCCGCCTATAGTTGACAGGTAGACTAGTTGTAGGAATATCAGAATGGTTACACACTTGGGTGCATTGGTTCTTAATTATGGAAACATTGAATTCAAGTTCTGTCTTCCTTTTTGACAAGCGGGGTACCAAGCTTCAATATCATGCCAAGCTTAGCGCAAAGGCGAGTCTGAACACACACTGCAACAAACCCTTAGTTTTAAAACACGCGAAAATTCAGCCCTGTTTCACCGACGCATTTCAGGTCGTCCAGGGCGGGCGGCAACCAGTTCCGTGTTCTGCCCGCAAACAAGCGTAGGCTCAAAAGCTGACCACCTAATGCTCTTCATTTGGGCAGGGGCTATCCCGTCCTCTGAGGGGTAAAGATGAGGACACACCTAGTGTGGCATGCGGCGGTAGCAGTTTGGATCTATTCTGAATAAAATAGTGAGGTTTGCAAGAGCCCTATGTGATGCATGTGATTTTCATCAGCTTGCTCTTACAGAAACAACTGCAGCATGAACCAGTGACTATGGAGCTGCCTGACATTTTCTACATGCAGCTGGCTGTTAGGCGCTGTTATTTGACCGCATGCAAAGGGCACTCAAAAGGTGCAAGCTTGTGGGACGTGTAGAGGACGGAAACATAAAGGATTCTTGGAGGACGCAAAAAGTCGGTGGCGAAATTTCAATACAGTGGACACACAAGGGACGAATTTGGTCTGTTGTCTTCGAGACATACAGGGGACACACAAAGGCCGTATGGTGTCTGTTGCCTTTGGGAGATAGACTGGAAGAATGGACGACGGAAACACACAGGACACTTGGAGGACGCAGAAAGTCGGTGGCGAAATCCCAACACAGAAGAAACAGACAGGACGCACACAGTCTATTTCCTTCGGGACGTAGACTGTCTTTTGACTGGAAATGGAAATGGAAACATTATTCTTGAGTTGAGCATAAAGAAGGGAAGCTACCGATTATAGTTGATCGCGGTTGCCGAGCTCTCTGAGCTAGCGTTCTCTAAATTATATGTCAAGTAAATGTTCGAGTGGCTGTGGTTTTTTATGTTATGGCAATTTTTATTTTCGTAAGTGTACCTACGAAATGGTTTGTTTGTCAAGGAGTAGTATTAAAGGGACAGTAAAGTGAATTTGTCAAGCTCCAGTTTTTGCTTGCACTGCGTAGACTGGCTAAAATTAACACACTGTTCATCGTTTATCAGGTTGATAGTGGGTAATTATTTTATAAAGGCCGAAAGAATAAAAACTATCATGCGCGGTCTGCGGCGGCTGCACCAACTAAACACTGTGACGTCGGGAAGAGGTGTACCGTGATTGGACGATGTCCTAGATTAGCATTCAAACTAGTTTAGGTTTCGGTTCTGTCAAACAACACGATCGATTTCCGACGTTTTCGTCGGAGAGGTATTCTCGATATCTCAATAGCCCTCATACCGCGCTTTTGCCAATGTGTCGGCTGGAAAATGCGTGAGATAAGCCTCCCAGGTCCGCTTCTAATCGTAGCAATCACTAGCCAAGGCCTACACAGTGGATGAATGCCCTCCGCGTCACCGCAGGCGCTTTAATGCCTTGTGCTTTTCCCCCATATTTGGAGCTTTCTTCCCTCATGCCTGTATCGGTAAACGCGTGTTCGCACCAGGGCAGGGGTCTGCTGATTCTGGCCTGTGCCCACTGCCCGCAAGCAGTCGGTGTTTATGGCAACAGCATGCCAACAAGAACTCGCTAGCGCATCAGTGTCGGTCTGCGCGCGTTCTACAAACTCGTTCGTGGAGCAGTGAACGTTACGGGCCAAAAAGGGCGAACTCAGTATAGAAAAAATCGGCCGAAAACAAAAAATCAACTTACAAAAAGGAATGTACTCTCGGAGATCCAAAATTGCAACTTGCTAAGCAACCTACCTAACGCTCCAGACCACTCGGCCACGGACAGCGCTGCTGCCGGTGAAAATATAAAGTACATAATGTATAACCAGTTTAAACGTTTATTTAGTTTTCACATTTCAAGCAGCCTTGGTGACTATTTGTTGTATAGTGCTCGTGCAGTAAGCGTCCCCCAAATTTCCACAATATATCACGTCTAGCAATTGCAGTTCTTTGACCGAAAAGCATTTTTAGATGCGTTACCATGCTGCTGACCGCTGTGCTTGTTCACCCAGCGCAAAAAGGTGCTTTCTGCTCCCTATTTTTACGCTGTACGGTAAAAAATTCAGTTGATTTTATTTCTTTAGTACCTATTTGACTTCGCTAACAGAATTTCCTACTCGCGTACCAATCAGCGAATTGCCGCATATGCGCTTGTGCGGCACTTTTGTGGAGCGACCTGGAATTGGAGCTTGATACAGTGTACGAACTAACGAATTAAAGAAACGCACATTCTTCCATTGACAAACATGTCGTAGCTTAGTTGCAACTGAGCGAAAGAATTGCGTCGACCCGTCGCCGGCCGGCGTACTAAACCCTGGGCTGACTGATAAGCCAAGTCATTTCCTTTTGAAGTCAGGTGCAAACGCCACAGAACATAAACGCCACAGAAACGCCACAGATGCAGAGAGGAGGACAGCATTTTAAAATTGATTTTTTTACTACATAAATTCGCGTAAACGCAGTCAGAGTGGTCGAAACATGCCCCATGGACTCGTGACTGCTATTTGCGCTAGTAATCCCGCAGTGTTTACAAATCACTTCAGTGTCCCTGTAAAAGTCAAACTTCGTTTTGTTGTAGATTTGATTTTTGTGCTGTAGACGGCGGCGAAAGGCGTGGGTTGCCTCCATTGCGTCCTTGGACAGTTGAGGCTGACTAGCTTTGACAAACGGTCATGGGGAAAGCAAAAAGGGCCTTTGACTTCCTGTTGGCTTCTTCGCTCGTTTGCGTCATCTGCCCCATAGAGCTTATATAGCCCAGTCATGATTCATTTGCACTGCTGTAGTTGTTGTTTCAGCAACAACCTAATTGTAGCCTGATTTTGAACTTGTGCAACGAGATGAGAGCTTTGAATGGTTGTAAGGGAGTGTAACATTTTAGCACTCAGGCTCATTCCGTGTCGTTTTGTTATCAAGGTCTGGTGGCCCGATGGGTGTTCAGAGAATGCGTTCCGCATCGAGCGTGGTTCAACAATAGTTGTCCTGTCGATTTCGCCATTTCTGCAGAAGCCTTGTGTTTGTGCCTTCCGGGAGTTCATGGAGCAGCCCTGGGGAAAGGAAGAAGCGTTTCGGAGAACTCCGCCTTGAGCCATGGATGGACCTGCAGACAAACCCCATTATTTAATCCTAGCTGCAATGAGCAGCTCGTCCTCCTGATGCATTGTCTGGTTGCGGGAGTGCTTTTTCGAAACCCGTATTCTTTGTTCATGTCAAGCACCAAAACCTACCGTCTGCCATCTTCCGGGTGCCTTGCCTCATCGACGTTCGAAGCCCCGGCGTTTCCACAATGGCGAACTGTGCTGCCGCTGGACAATACCCCTTTCAACGACCTCGGGGCCCTTCAAGCCGCAACCGGCCAGCGTAGGTGCTGACGGAATCATCGCTCGGCGCCCGTCTTTTCAACAGCAGCTTCGGCTGCGTGGCGTACGTCATTGTCATGCTCTTTCTGGAGCGTCTGACAACGCTATATATGTCGTCTTCAAAGAGCCACCCGCCGAAGATTACAAGAAGGAAACGCAGACGGCTTCCTTGCGCTTCAACATCCAAAAGACAAATGAAGCTTCGACCTCAGGCTGATTGCCTCGGCGGAAGCAACTTAAAGCTCACCTGTGTAACAGAGGAACATGTCCCTCGTTGTGTGTGTGTGTGCGTGTCGAGGGATCGCACTCAGCTCCGACGATGCCGAGATTGGTACGTTCCTGACCGCAGCAGATAGGAGGGGAAAAGGGGGACGGTCCCTATTCGTTTATTTATTCTCACGCTCGCCAGATTGCACTGCCAGTTTCCTGATAGGGAATTATAAATAGTTCTATGAATTGTTTAACACGAAAGTCTTTTATGCCCGGGTGAAGAAAGACCCCAACGACGTCATATCCATCCCGGAGGGAGATCTCCAGAAAACGTTCCACGGACGCGGAGGCACTAGGTTTCGATCACTGTGGCCGCAAAGAGAGGTGTGAGACACTCTGGCAACTGGTCTGTGACTCACGCCAGTTTACCTCTACGAACGTACCTTATATCCTTCCCTATAAGATTCTCTATTCAGATGGTGCTGTCGTCTAGGAGATGTGAAGCGAGAGAGTGCGTTGTGACGCTAATTGGGAGCCGATATTTAGCGCAAGCGCCGCCTGTGCGATGCCCCGCGTCAAAAAGAAATCTTGCATTGGCAGAAAGGCAACGACGCAGACTGGCCAACGAGGCACTCATGACTGTTTGGTGCGACGACAGACACGCCAGCGGGAAGCGGAACTCGTTCACGCATACACGTTCCAATCTGCGAACTCTGCCTCTCGCGTTCCACAAGCTTAGCTCATCGCAACTCAACCGTCTGGCGTACACGCCATGGTGCGTGACCAAAGTGGTCGCACCCTTTCCGAAGGGACCCGCAAGCAGGGCTTCGGTCTCCAAGCACACCCAGAAGACAGATGCCGACCAGGAAATTATGTCCTTTCGAACCGTGACTTCATTAAATTATTCGTTGACAACCCGCTTGCTTTCATTCGCACGGTTTCCGAGCTCCTGTGGTTTCAGTCGGATTTACTCAATGCTCCTTCGCGTGTGATCCAGTGTATAATAATGATACGTCTAACGGTGCAACACCGATAAAATGTAACTAGCGATGCGCAAGTTTACATTGATGCACAATAAATATTCAGCTACTCCTGTGAAGGCACAATAAACTTTCGTGTTGTGCCGATTCCTATGGAAGACGGATCAAGCATATATTTCTTTCTCCTTCAACTTCGTCCTCATGACTGCCCCGGCATGACATCAACCATGGTCAACTTCGACCACGCCACCCGGGTTCGCAACAAGGTGTATTCAAGCTGAGCCTACAAGGGTATGGGTCATACCAAACGTCACGGGGAATTCTCATGGAGGATGGAGAGATAAGGACAGCAGGTTCAAAATGATTTTTTGTGAAGTTTTTTTTTTTGAAATTTGAAGTTTTATTTTGGCAGAATGGTGTACATGGTGCCGAGGCTTAAGACGACGAACATGTCGCCTGACTTGACCTCTGGCTCACGGTAACACTGGCAGCACAGACAGTATTTTAAGCTTAAAAATGTTTCACACAAAAAAAGAAAGACAAAGGAAAAGCAAAGAAAGTAAAGAAAAAACGGGATAATCAGATAGAACACAGAGTTATACAATAGCCAATTAGGGTAGCGTCCTGGGCACGTTGGTACTCCCTTGTTAAAAAAAATGATTGCGCTAAAAAGGGGGACATGGACGGAGTGAGGACAGACACACACGGCGCAAACTTCCAACTACTTTTTATTGCCACTGTGTCAACTTTATACACTTTGCAAAGGACAATCGTGCATGCGCAAGCAAAAAGAGAGATTAAATGTTAGGTGAGGCGGCGGCCAAGTAAACCAATTCCTTTTCGGTAAGAGCCAGCGAGGGCTTGCTAACACACTTATCACCGAGTCTTGCTATTGCCTCAGCCTCAGTGATTTCTCGCAAAAGTTGCGTACGACCACGAGAAAAAATTGCACACTTCTCAAAGATAGGCTTACAGCCGCATCTCAAACAATGTGCCGCGTATATAAAATCTGGCACTGGTGGTTTCTTGGCGGCACATTGAAATGCGGCTGTAAGCCTATCTTTGTGTGCAATTTTAACTCGTGGTCGTACGCATCTTTGCGAGAAATCACTGAGGCTGAGGCGATAGCAAGACTCGGTGATAAGTGTGTTAGCAAGCCCTCGCTGGCTCTTACCAAAGAGAAATTAGTTTTCTTGGCCGCCGCATCGCCGAACGTTTAATCTCTCTTTTTGCTTGCGCATGCGCGATCGTCATTTGCAGAGTGTATAAAGTTGACACAGTGGCAAAAAAAAGTAGTTGGAAGTTTGCGCCGTGTGTGTCTGTCCTCACTCCGTCCGTGTCCCCCTTTTTAGCGCAATAATTTTATTTAACAAATGCCAACATTTGACACAAAAATAGCAGGATTACACTAATACATACATTGTATCCAGCAAACAAAAGGGGTTGCATAGTTTACAATCCGAATAAACACCATATAAACAGATGCAGAGAGAGCATGAAGGTAGCAAATCAGGTCAATGTAAGTCATGATAAATTCATAAAGTAAAGCTTAATTCGCTTTTTAAATGGATATAAACACCTACAACAATCAATAAGGCCTATTAAATTGGGATGATAGTTTAAAAGATTTCGTATCTTCCATTCTGACAATTGGGCACCGCAAGTTGTCCTGATCCTGTTTTTCTTGGAAAAAAGTATGCCGAAAGGTTTAGTGTGGACGAGTGTCTGTGTACTTTAAAAGGTAGCATTCATGGTCACTTACATACGTTAGGTATATGATCTGAGATAACCTCAATTCGTACGTATATTGGATACTAACAATGAAATTTTGTGAGAAATAAGGTAAGGTATCAACTGCTATAGGTAAGTTATTGATAAAACGAATGCCACTTTTGTGAATCGAAATGAGAAAGTTAAGGTTGGACTCAGTCATAACACCCAAAACCAAAAGACAGTATTGCAATCTAAAATGGACAAGGGAAAAATACAGTTTGCGCTTTACAGGTGTTGGTAAAAAAACGCGCAGTTTATTTCACACTCCAATAAGTTCTGCGGTCGTGTGTTTACCAAAACCTACGTGGTAATTCCAAAGAAGAGTTTCGTGAAAGGAAACGCCTAAACATTTGTGTATTTGGACTCTTTTGATTGGAAGGGATTGAAAGGTTATAGGGCAAGGAATTCTCGTAGGCCTATTGTTAGACGTGAAAATGATATGTTTTGTTTCCTTAACATTAAGCTGTAATTCATTGGTATCCAGCCAGAGGGAAAGCTGTTGTAACCAGGAGTTGCAGTAGCGATGACGGATGCGAAATCAGTGGACAAAACAAAAAAAACATTCGTATCGTCACCATAAAGAACAATATCTTGGGTGAAGGGAATCGAATCAATATCATTATGTATAAAAGAAATACAATTGGCCCTAATATGGAGCCCTGTGGTATACCATACGATATTTTTTGCCTGTCGGATTGAACATCATGAACTGAGACGAATTGTTCACGGTCTCATAAGTAGATGCGGAAAAGCTGAAGTGAAGTTCTTATACCATAATGTGGCAGTTTAAGAATAAGAATACCATGTTTAATTGAATCAGAAGCCTTATTAATGTCTAAGAAAATTTCTACAGTATCAAGACGGTTTTCTGTGTTGTGAATAAGGCTATCCTTGATATTAATTAAAGCAAGTTAAGTAGATTTCCTTTTTTGAAATCCATACTGATTCCCGGAAATGAAATTTATCTTTTGAAGGTAACTGAATATTCTAGACATTATACTTTTCCCTATGACCTTGGAGAAAATGGGTAGCTCTTAAGTTCATCAATTAAGTTCATCAAGAGCTCTTAAGTTCATTCATCTTAAGTTCATCAAGAGCTCTTAAGCTCTTAAGTTCATCAATCAATTATTAAGTTCATCAATCCCACCACCTTTATGTAAAAGAATGACCTTTGCTATTTTCATGTTAGCGGGGAAGATTGCTGTTGAAAATTAAATTTGCTAGGTGACACAAAACTTCAGCAATCAGGTCTATCACAGCTTTGATTGGTGCAGCCTTAATTGCATCAAAGCAGTAAAAACAATTATGTTTATACTATTTACCACATTGGTAATTTCAGTTGTAGTAGTAGGATGGACGAACATTAAGCTGCACACATTTTGAGTTAAATAAGAGCTTAGATCCGAGCGACGTGAAGTGGCCACCCCGAAAGACAGGAAGGGTTGGTCGAACAGATAAGCGAGGGCTTTTCAACTGAAGGTATCTTCTCCTATTTTTACTTCAATTGGCACTGAAACTCCTGATTTCCGAAGCAAATTTTTATCACTGCCCAAGTTTTTGTGGGATCAAACTGAGTGCTAGCAAATTTGTTTGAGTAGTACTGAACACACGCTCTCTTTTTGTTCCTTGTTAATTTATTCCTAACTTTCTTGTAATCCATCAGGACCATTATATCCCGGGATTGTACAAATTTATCAAACAACTTATTGCGTTCTTTTATTCTTTTTGAGAATTCAAGCGTAATCCAAGGCTTTCTGGCTTTAGTCACAGTGATAAAAGGAAATGCACTATTATAGGCCCAATGATCGTGTTAATAAACAAGTCATAAAACCTCCCGGGATTTGATGTTGAGAAAAGGCCACTACAATCTATGGATGACACAAGCTAGGGGAAATGCTTCACATTACCGCTATTCATCTTCCTGAAGATTCTAGGTGCACATAAGGCATGAGTTTTGTGCTCGATCAGTCTTTGAATAAAGCAAAAGAAAGGTAAATGGTCACTTATGTCACTAGTAAGCACCCCGGCTATGGTATCCTCTTTCTCACAATAAACACAGATCAAGAAGTGTTTCACTGTGAGATGTAATCCTTGTCGGTATATCAATCAAATTTGTAAAGCCATTGACATCTACTGGGCTTTGGAATTCAGTATTGAAAGGCGATCGTTGGAGTAAATTGTTATTAAAATCGCCCATCACTACCATTTACTTTTTTGTAGTGGAGAGATCTTGTAAGATTGCATTGAAAGCGTCGTAAAATAATTAAAGGGGTCTGGAAGCAGAGCAATAATTAACGCCTAGAACATGCGCATTTGTGGCAATGAAGAGCGATTCAATACCCGAATTCATCAGAGTATATTCAGGGAAGACTTCATACAAAAGGCTATCCCTTATGGACAAGGCAACACCGCCGCCTGTTTTGGTTCTTCGGTTATTATTTTCTAGTTTATATTCGTTTACATTCCCTACGCTAGCAGCATTTGAATACCAAGTTTCACTGAACGCCAGCACATCAAAATTTTGACCCTAAGAGGACAAAAAAATGTTCATTTCATCTTCTTTATTTCTAAAACTGCGTATGTTAAGGTGAAAGACCGAAAAACATTTTGAGCGCGTTTTGTTCCCACATACATTATTTGTGAAAGAATCAACATCATGGTAAGCACAGCCAGAAGGTGTGAAGGCCATTGCTGTATTAACAGATTACAGCTAGTGCAGCCACATTAGACCATTTTTTCAAGAGCACACTCATCTTGTATTCGAATCACCTTATCACCTTCATCCTTTCGAACCAAAACGCGTCCGCTATACTGCCACCCAAAACGATAACCCACTTCCTCTGCTCTCGCCCACGCTAGCCACAACAGCCGCTTATTCCAAGGCGTCAGATTATCAAGAAAGCGCATGTCTGGTTCTTGGGCCCTTAGGGGAAGCGTGCTGGTCTCATGCCGGCCCAGGAAGACACCGGCGACACTGTCGCTCCAGGAGCCATCTCATGGTGGAAGTATGTCCCTCCCTTGTTTTTGCGCCGTCCACACCCCCACTGCGCATGCGCATCTCTCCTCCATTCTCCTCTCCTCCAGCTGTATAAAAGCAGGTGCGCGCGCTGCGCGGCGTTCAGTCTGCTCCGAGACACCGCCTGCGCCGCTTCTGCTTTGGTGTTGAACCTAGACGGAACCCCCATGCTTTGCATCACCACATAGTTCCCTTCGGGGAGTTGGTGTAATTTTTTCTTGACCAAGTCCTCACATTCTTCTCGAGCCAACCCAATAATTTCCAAGTTCTTCCGGCGACTATACTGTTCCATCTCGTTTAGTTCTAACTTGATTTGCCTGATCGCGGGGTGGTACCAGATTGAATACGGTCAACATGTTTCTTCAGAGCAGCAATATCAGAGTCGTGTTTTTCAACCTCAGTGAGTACGCTGTCGTACTTCTCGGAGAGAAACTTCATAGAAGTCTCAATATTTCCAACTGTTACGAGAAGTTCAGACAGTGCGTTGACTTCACCTATGATACGCAATAAACTTGCGACATTGTCATTCAATGTCTTTAGTTGAGCCGCAAAGCTTGAGCTTTCATAGTGGGTAGCGACAACGCCACTCTTTCTGCTGTTTCACATGTCGCGCATATTCATGTTGCCTTAAGAGGCTCACTTCTATTGCGAAAGCTAGAAGCAGATACGCCGGAGCATTTACTCAGGTGGTAGACATAGTCACATTTTGTGCACGTCAAGTACATTCCATCCTAAGGCACAACGTCATGACATACCAAACACTTCAATTCAGGGTAGGTTGACATATTGGCACCAACAGCACTAGCAGCAGCAGCGAATACAGTGTGCATGAAATACTAAGTACCACGGCAGGATAAAATAACCAAACTGCAAAGTCAAACAAAACAAACAGGCGCAGCCGTGCGGCAAACGCAAAATCCTCCGTCGCATGCCCCCGCGCGAGGGACACCTGTAAATGCAGAGCATAGTGGGGTTGAAGTGCGCGTCGGCACCCCCAAAATCCCGTTCACGTTGCCCGACGGCTTCCGCGACGGCGGGTTCCGGGACGGCGGCGGCCTCCAGATGACGATGCTTGCTCGCCGCCGCCTCTCGTTGCCGTACGGCCGGGTCCGCGGCCCGACGCTGACGTTTCGAAGCTGTGTCTTGCTCTCGACTCGAAGGGTCCGCTTCTTGACGCTGACGCCTGCACGCTGCTCGGAATCCGCTTGTCGACGTTGACGCCTGGCCGCGGTTTCGCGTGCACGAAGATCGGCGTCGGCAGCGCGCTTACGACGTTTGCGCTCGGCGTCGGCAGCCCGCCGCCTCGCCGCCTTGTCTTCTGCCGCCGTCGACGAAGACGATGGTACGACGTCTTGAACTGGTGCTTCGGCGCTGATGTTGGATTGCGTCGAGGTACTAGTTGAAGGTCTTGCTTCCATCGCTTATCAACTGCGACCACCGACGAGCGCAAGAGAACACGCGAGGAGCAGCGGAGAGCAGGCTAGGAGAAGTGGGGGAGAGGGCGCGTATCAACTGCGACCGCCGACGAACGCAAGAGAACACGCGAGGAGCAGCGGAGAGCAGGCGAGGAGGAGTGGGGGAGAGGGTGCTCCTGGAACGGCTATTGCGGACGCCGAGGCATGCCAACGCCGACAACGCCGGGTGGCATCGTGAGTTTAAAAAATTCCCCCGCATTTCCCCGAGGGGGAGAATGTGAAAGTGCGAATGCACGGTTGTCAGCCCGCTTGCGGCGCTTGCGCTCGGCCCCCGCAGCCCACCGCCTCGCCGCCTTCTCTTCCATCTCTTCCATCGGGTTTGTAGTATCACGTGTACACCACGCAGTTATCAAGCCGCTATAACGCCGCTGAGTCGCCAACGCACGCCGCTGACGACGTAGTTTGAATGCGTTCAAGATATAAGGCGCGTCACTAACACTGATATCAGCGTGGCGTCCGTGGCTTGGTCGGTAGAGCGTCGCGCTGCGGCCGCAAAGTCCTCGGATCGAAACCTGGCGCCGGATGCTGTTTCTTTTTTAAATATAGAGGAGCACTGCGGACGCCGCCGCCGCCGACGCCGCCGCCGCCGCCGCCGGCGGTGGATGGTTTGGGGTCGCTTATAAAGTGCATTCGCACTTAAAAATGCTCTGCATTTAAAACACTTGGAAACAGCGGGATGAAGCCGCTGCCGCTGCCCAGTGGCAGTGCCAGGTGCGTCCCTAGATGCAGTGCTTTTATAGGCAGCGCGGTTCAGTTGACGCAGACGCAGACGCATCCATGGTTAACGCAGACACTGGCCGGAGAAACGATGATCTCGGTTCTTCGCCAGCCACCACTGGAGAGGCACGAATAGAAATTCGCACGGAAACAGTCTGCAAAATGGAACAAAAACACTGGGAATGAGTGGGATGAAGCTGCTGCCGCTGCCGAGGGCCAGTGGCTAAATAAAGTCGCGTAAACGCACTCAGGGTAGTAGGATCGTTGTCTAGAGACTCCAGATATTATTTCGCGCAGATAATCCTAATACATTAAGGAATCACTTCAGTGTTTCTTCGAGGTAATTGGACTTCCACGCACAAGGTGGTGTGTATGGCACAACATCACAGGTGGTCCGGATATCTTTATGGTCATCCCTGTCACATATTCCTGCTCTCACCCTCCAATAACAATCCGTTCTGCGTCGCATCTAAACGTTTGGACAATTGGGCGCTATTTCGCAATCCTCGGACAACACCATGGCAAACACTTTTCACGTTAGTATTGCTATCTGCTACACTATCGAATACATTCTTAGACGTCCCACTGACGGCTTAAGCCGTACTGCTGAAATCTCAACCACGAATTTATGCCTTCACCTTTTGCAAGTAGTGGACAAACATTAACTGCCAAGTTTCGTCTTGGAGCTGCGGTATCCATAGGCTTTCACCGAGCCGCCCACCAACAGAACAATGGTCGATGGCTGCGAAATTGAGACCCAAGAATACTTTTTTCGAAGGGTGGAATTATTTTACTGCACTTTCGCCATTCAGGGCATTTTTCCGAACTTATTTAACCCAGTCAATTCCTTAAAACAGTTAGCAAATATTGAAAGAAGCAAATTTAGACTTTGAGGCTTTATTCATTCAAGACTAAAGAAACAGCGGGCACAGAAGCGCGCACAGAAGGATAAGAAAGAAAAAAGTAAGACAGGACGAGGGCTGACTAAAAACTAACTTTGTATTGAATAACATCTTGATTATATACCAAAACCGGCCGACCTGCACGTGGCATACGACCGTTCACAAGCACCCATGAAAATCATCACAACAGTAGTTGAATGTTTATTGTGCATCGATGTAAACTTGCACATCGCTATTTATATTTCATCGGTGTGGAACCGTTAGACGCATCATTATTATACGCTAGATTACACGTGCAGGAGCATTGCGTAAATCCGACTGAAACCACAGGCACTCGCAAACTGCGCGAACGAAACCGAACTGGTTGTCAGCGAAGCGTTTGGTGAACTCACGGTACACTGCAGTGAAAGGAGCCTTATTTGCGGGTCAGGCGCTGTTTTCTGGGTGTGCTTGGAAACCGAAGTCATGCTCGCGGGTCGCTTCAGCAAAGGTGCGACCACTTGGTTAGTGCACCGTGGCGTGTACGGCAGACGGTTGAGTTGCGACGAGCTCAGCTTGTGGAACGCGAGATTCAGAGTTGGCAGCTTGGACCGTGAATGCGTGAACGCGTTCCGTTTCCTGCTTGCGTGTCTCTCGTCTCACTAAAGTAATGAACGCAACATTCGCCAGTCGGCGCCATTGCCTTTCTGCCATAATGCAAGTTCTATTACGCGGGTCCATCACACCGGCAGCAGTAGCGCCAACTTTAGGCGCTAATTAGCGTCACAACGCAATACTTTGCTTCACCTCTCCTAGAAGACAGCACCATCTCAATAGAGTATGTTATAGGAAGGCTGGTCAGAGTGACCGTGGGCTCAAAACCTAGTGCCGCCGCGTCAATATAACTTTTTCTGGCGCTGTCATTTCCGTGAAAGACACGACGATGGTGAGGTCTTGCATAAAACACTTGCGTAAAACACAGTTCTACACGGCATAAAATCCTTGCGTGTTAAAAATGCCGCATATAACATGCTGCCAAGCCGCCCAATATCGCGTTCTTTACAGGAGTGGTTAAATAAATGTGTATCAGAATAAATAAAAGTAGGAAGAAATTCGAAAACATGAGCTCTACTGCTCACGATCTACTGCTGTAACAGATATTTTGAACAAGGTGCATTGTTCAACGTGTTCAGTGTTTGTGTTTAGACGTATTGCTAACCTGTAAAATTATGTAACAATTATTTCGCGATGTTTCTACCTTAGTGAATTTGTCGAACTCTGGTAATTTATTGCTTTTGTGTTTTTGTGTGTTTTTTGTGCTTTCGACAATATCTAGGCTCATTTGTATTTATGTAAACAATGTCCCATGACACTGGTCCACTCATGTATGGCCTTTGCGCTTTTAAAGGTATAATAAATGAAATAAAATGAAATGAAATTGCTTTGACTTCTCGATATGCAAACAAGTACGAGGGTTGCAAGAGCTTGGTATTTACAACAGGGGTCTTTTCCGTGTGCATGCAACAATAGGGACGTTCTCTATAGCGACAGAATCTCACTCGAAAAAGCACAAACTTTACCATCCCGTTTCATTACAAGGAATGACATTTCACGTCTCTTGCAATCCCGTTCGCATGCTGTCGTCTTCGATGTGACCCATCTCAGGCTCTCGTCTTTATTTTGGGTCACGTTGTTATGCTACCGGCCTTTTGCAAGCCTCCTGAACTTTTGTTCTGAATTCGCTCCAAAGCCTTAGGAGGCTTCCGGGCTCGCATTCCGCAAACAGCGGGTTTCTGGTTTCTTCAATGTGCGGTCGTGCAGACAAAGCTTTTTCGAAACCGAGGAAGCGAGGATGGAATGTACACGCAGAAAAGAAACTTCTTCCATTTGTTTTTCTGTGGAAAAAATGGTAAGCACGCAACCAATGCACGCGAGCAATACCTAAACCTCAGTCGCTAGTTTGTTCCTTTTCTCCAATATTCGGGCTATCCTGAAAAACTGCATTTCAAACACAATCTTTACGCCTGGCTTTCTCGAACAATTATGTTAAACCTGCCGAACCGTAAATTATAAAATGGTAGAAAAAAATTGTGCCCTAGAAATGGAAGGATAAGGTTTAAGCAAGAACTACTCTTCGCGTAGTTTATTTAACTTTTGTGCCGAGATAAAAAAATGATTATGTTGTGAAAGGTGAGATGTTATCTGGACGTCTTCATAGAATGAAGACACACCAGGCTTCTTTATTACGCCCACACATATACCTAATTTACAGGTTTTCCCGGTTATGTTATCACCTGAAAGCATTCCCGCATTTTTGCTTTTTTATATGTTGCCGGGTGACATCTTTCCACGAATACCCTAAAACACGTTGTTACAACAATACGTTTTCAGGTGAAATATTTGTTAGGCAGCAACGCTACAAAGTGACTGCCTTAGCTGATAAGCTTAACTTTTGTGTTATTGAAATATTAACTCCTAGGTAACTTTTGATTAACCGAATGATTACTTTTCATCCACAGTTGATTGATTGCAATGAAATATTTTTGTATATTGATTAGGCTATTCGGAGCCTGTATTATTCCGCCTCACAATTTATATGCTTTTCTATGGGAAGTTTGTCCGGCTGCTAGAAATCTCAGCCTGGGATGACGAAAATATTGTTATACCATCCATGGCCCCACGAGCAGTCACCTATGTGCCATTGTTGTGCAAATCACCAATTATCGACGGGGATTACTTCTACCGGATGATACGTGACTTGCTGTTTCTGCACAGTTTCAGCTTGCCTGGTATTGTTTCGACTCTTACGAAAAATTAACTGTCTTCCGAAATTCCAGGCCTCAATTTCGGGATCGCTCCGCAAGTTTTTTTTGCGGGGCATGTCTATGTCCACGACTGCACCGGCACGTGACTTTGATGCTTTCACACCAACCTTCGATGCAATGTCAGCCGGCCCCGAAACAGACGCTCGACTACTATCGCGGCAACCGTCTCTCACCCATGACCACATTGCTGAAGAGCTACTCTCAGTATGCTTTGGGCTCTGATTAAGAATGCGCTTTTTTTCGACCCCCCCTCTCTCTGGCCAGCTGTCTAGTCATAGGCCACATCGACCTTTCTGCTCACGCGCTTGACGAAAGATACCACCCCTTTCAGCTAGGAAAACGGCCAAGAAAAAGCATTCTTCGAGCTGCACCAACCCTTGCAAAATCCGCCCCTGCTCGCTCATTTCGACAATAAACGCCGTAACAGAAATTTACATGGACGCCAATGATATAGGCTTGGGTGCTGTCCTCGTCCAAAAGCAAACCGGTTGCGAAAAAGTAATCGTCTATACCAGCCGTTTTCTGTCGAAGGAGGAGCAAAAATACTCAGCCGCTGAGAAAGATTTCCTCGCACTTATTTGGGCCATTTCAAAATTTCCACCATACGCGTATGGTAGACCATTAAAAGCTGCGGCGAACATCACCATGAGCTATGTTGGCTCGCCAATTTCAAGGAACCCTCTGGCCATCTTGGGCGCTGGAGCTTCCGCCTGCAAGAGTTCGACGTTACAATCATCTACAAATCCGGCAGGAAACACTCCGACGCCGACTGTTCCGCATCGATGCCCTTTTGTCGACAAGAAACCCTTTAGGTATGTTTCAGCTGTCATGTTTTTGGCGTACAAGCACAACCAGTGCAATGGGAGCCCTGCATTGTCCCAGAGTACGGGGACATAGGAAACTCGACGTGGTGTTTTTTTTTTTGCCCATGGCTAACCAATTGGTTGTAGCTACAAGCTCTGGTTTTCAAATGGGCGCTCGGCTTCAAAGTGCGTTTTCACATACAGAAGTAAAGCTCAGTTGATACTAAGTTCAATTGTACTTTCTTCAACGGAAGCTTGCGGTACTGCGCACAGGCAGTGTTTGATGACACTACGGGTTATTTTCAGTGGTCTGCTAACGGTTGAATAAAAATAAAACACTGCGTTGTCAACTACATAAACAATCGTTGAATTCACCGGGAATATGTGTTTTCTGGCAAGCCTCACAAAATTCTAGATACTGGTTGGGCAACGGAAAAAAGACCACCTGTGTTCGAGATGTCGGCACCAGTTAACGATCCCCAAGTGGTCAAAATTAATGTGGAGCCCTCCACTACGGCACGCCTTATCTGCTGTGTAGCGTCGGCGCGTTGAACCTCACAATCAATCAATCAATCAATCAATCAATCAATCAATCAATCAATCAATCAATCAATCAATCAATCAATCAATCAATCAATCAATCAGAAACTGGTTTGCCACTTATCGGGCGGGAGCTTTAAGCGATGCACTATTCTCCGGGTATTGCGTGGTGATGAACGCACCGCTCAAAGTAGGTTAAAATGGCAACAAAAAAGTAGAGTTCGCACTTGTACAACTTTTGGACAAAGATAACCAGGGTCTTTTTGTCGTTATCAGTACCGCTAAAGCTAAAATTATAATTTCGGTTGAACTCCTCCGGCGCCCCCCATTTGAACATGTCTCTAGATTAGGATCTCGCATCCGTTTGTTCACAATACCACCAGCATCCTGCGATGTATGGCCGCTCTGAAAAAAAAGAATTCTTGCGTTTTAGCAGCCGACCGATTCCATTGGGGCGATTTCCCAAGCGTTGTAGTCCCGCACAAGGGCGGAACACCAGGCCGGGGGTCGCATGTACCCATTTTACCGGTGGGTGCCCGACGCCACGAAGGCACACGCCACGAATTGCACATCACATGGTGATTTCTACAGGCACGGTGGACGCTCAACACGTAACCGCCTGAGGCAAAACATGCCGCCAGACTCTTTCACCCCGGCAATGCGTTGTTGTAGAAGGCAGGGGGGCCCCGTCAGATGGGAAAGGTTCAGGGGCTCCTCGCAGGGGTAAAAGCAGCTTTCATTGCGGGAATTCCCCTTAAAAGTGCCCGCACTCGACCAGGGACTTCTGTACTCATTAAAGAAACAGGTGTGTGTGCGCGGCGGTAAGCGGTTTCGAACACGGTACCTCCCGCATACAAGATGAGTGCTGTGCCTCGGAGCCATCGCTGCCATTACCGTTGTTGCATTTTTGCCGTCGCCGCATTCCATAGGGAAGTTTTCCCGTGCAAGCCGGGTCAACTTCCCAGGTGTTGTAGTTCCTGCCAAGGGCCGAGCTGCAGGCCCAGTTGGTTAGCAAAAACATCTATGGCTGCTTAGCTTTGCTTCCCACTTAACTCTAATTTTTCGCGCACATGATGGCTAAACCTCGAATATTTTATTTAACATAATTAGCAACTTCACTATGACTTTAATTAAGAGAAAGACAGCATTACAGATGCATAAAAATACTGTCATGCTCTTTCATAATAGCCTTTCATCGGTTAAGGACGTTTTCTCTTTTCCGTCTAATAGCGGGTAAGTTTACTGCAAAGTCATCAAAAAAATCGCAAAAAATTTAGTGCCCTTCCCCTCTGTGATGAAGCATGACCTGCAAAGCAGCACTCCATCCATGAAGTTCACGAAACAAAACACTTTTGTTTGTAATTATGACTGGGCATACTTCCCAGCATACGTGAATGAAATTTGGAACAGAGCCGAACTTTATCCTAGCGGACAAACGTACAGCTGTCCCTTTCCCTCCCGCGTAGTAGGCATCTTATTGTTTGTGCAACTCGCCAACTCAATCCACGCTACCACAGATGACACCGGAACGGTCGCATTGGGCTCTTTGACGGCCCCGTTGAACTTCACGCCACACAACGGACATGTCATCAGTAAGAGTATGAAACCAATGCCCGCGCGTGCCCCCCCCTCCCCACTCCGTCCTCCCCCCCCCCCCCCCGCCCCCTACCATGCACCTCTCCCAACCCGTGCACGCATAAATCGGCAATCGGTCATAAGCGGGTTCTTAAAAGTTAAAGGTACTGTCGAACATGCCTCTCTGAAAGCCCTTTGAGCTGAACGAGTGATGTTGGCCCACGTCGGGGTTCCAAGCGGGCCAGTTGGTGTTCATCCGGGAGGGATTGGCAGCTACATGTCCAGGTAGAAGATAAGGCGGCAACAGCGGCGCCGGCGGCTTTCCATGGTTTTCGCACACATTCACGCTTCTGTTCGGGCGGACGCTTCTTAAGTTTCCGCTCTTCTTCCTCCAAGCGAGCGACATGCGTCCGTCCCATAGCGAGTTAACTCCTCGAGTGCTTCGACCTCTACACTAGTGAACACACACGTGGGTGTTTCTTTGGCTGCCCAGTCGTAGGTACCTCACTGTCTGTGCAACACACTCCTCCATACCCAAACCGCATGATTGCGGAGGACAGCTGACTGGGCACATTGAGCCATGAGACTGCCACGTTTGAATCTCCCAACACCCGAAAGGGTTCATCATCGGTAGCGGCATTAACTACTGCTGTGTGTGCACGCCCCCCTCCCTTCACCCCCAAACCCTGCAAGCCTAGACCGGCAACGGGTGATAGGCGCATACTTAAGCATGAAATACACTGGCAAATGGAGATAGAAAGACTTTATAATCGACTAGACAAAGATCTATTATTATTCTTCCGCCAGAAGATTTATGACCAGCTTGTCAATGAGGACTGCCGATGTGACGATGTTGCTCAGAATGGCTTTCAAGCTAAAAAAGAATATTGTGCTCAGGCAGCATTCCAACGGGGCAATTTGCTTTCAACCGGCAATGGCGCGCCGCTAGTGTTCGAGGTGAAACTTGAAGCTGCATGGCCGCCACTACATTTTTTGGGGCTTTCCGGCGTCTTTACAACCATACGCGCTGGTGTTGATTTTCTGCAATCATCTGATAACGGCGCTACGGCCGCTGTCAGCCGGCTGCGCAATTGTGAAAGATACATTAGTGGTGGCGGGAGAAATAATCGTTGTGATAATCGTCGTAAAATGGGGGTCGGCGGTGGCGAGGAGGAGCATCGGAGCGGCACCGAGTAAATCCGCTTCACCTAAATGAAAACTAGGGAGAAGCGGGAGGGGGGGGGGGGGGGGGCAAGCGGTGAGTAAGACGTATACTGCCTTGCAGTAAAATATTGGGCTTTCAGAACTTTTGCAGCTCTAACGGCCATTATCAGATAAAGTGTGTTCCCTTGAAAAATCTCTACCGAGAAATTTTTTAACTTCTGGTGTCATTTGCAGGAAAAGTCAAGTGTTTAGAGACGTGCTTGGGACATACAGGTATGCTACATCGATTGTTCATGATCTTGCAAAATAGCCCTTCATTTGTTAAGCACGTTTTCTATTTGCCGTGTAATGGCGGGTAATTTGAGTGCAAAATCACTGGAAAAAACTCTTTCAAAGCCTTTCCCACCTGTACGGGCCATAATCTGACAAAGGCGGTTACCTTGGAACAACACAGCCGAGTAAAGTTGACACTGTTGGCGTCTTTTACAGTTAAAAACGACTGTTTTAAGAAGTGCTTGGGGTATACGAATGTGTTATGTCGACTGTTTACGGACGCTGCTCCCCTAAATGTGCATTATTGTGTGCGATACGAGGATACATACACGTTTTGATTTCTACAGGAGATGGTTTGGTGTTAACAGGCTTTACATCATATACGCATTGATTGATTGATTGCAGGGTTTAACGCGCCGACGCAACGCGGGCGATGAGGCGCGCCTTAGTGAAGGGCTCCGGATTAATTTTGACCACCTCTGGATCTTTAACGTGCGCCGAAATCTCGTACACGCGGGCGTTTTTGCTTTTCGCCTCCATCAGAAAAGCGGCCGCCGCGGCCGGGAATCGAACCCGCGACCTCGTGCTGAGCAGCGCAACGCCTTCGCCACTGAGCTACCGCGGCGGGTATCATATACGCATTGCCCAGACATGTAAGAAGATTTTTGATAGGAAATAGCGCGAACGTATTTCAAGTTAATGGAAGGCTGGTAACCTATAAAAACCTACGAAAGTCTCCACAAACTTCTCTTGGTACCCTGATTTACAAACGCCTGATTTATTACAAGAAAACAAGAAAAGGCGAGTTTAATATTCTCGGACGGAGTACAATGCACAAAGATGGGTATGCGAGAGGATCAGGTTTTATTTCATCCTATGCGCTTCTTCATGTCTAATAGTAGGTCTGTTTTGAATACGTTATCTCCTGCCGCTGCATTGTCTTCATAACCAGAGGGCTAAGAGTCTTGCATGTAATGGTTCAGCCGTAAAAGTTGCTGGGCTGTCAGCCGGAAGTAGAAGCGTCTGCCCTTTTTCACGCCTTGAAACATTTGTTTGTTTTCCTGCACCTGCTCTCGGAGAGAGCGTCTTTGGGTAACGACATTTCACAGCTGCCACTGAGAAAACACTTCCCGATGCATAGCACTAGAGACAGCACCAACGAAGGAAGCGTGTTCCGTGGTATGCTTGCGCCCTTTCGTTACGATTGTAGTGAATATTTTTAATTCTTTGTCTTGTATCTCTGACTATTACCAGGGAAGTTAGCTAATCGTCCTGTTAGCCCTACATTTATACGCTACTAGCCCAACATTGTTCGCTAGCTATGTAATTTCAATACTGAATTACTCTTGAAGGCCTGGAATGGTGGCATGTGTTCTCATATTCAATCGTGCAAACCCTTTTCTGTGCTCGTCGTTTTGCCCATCTTTGTCTTGCTGCGTACCAATGAACCAGGATTACCATTTTGTTTGTTTTGTTTTCGTCTTCGCTTGCAGTTCATATATGCTAATGGCCGTAAATCTGCCTCGCTACTTCGGTCATTACCATCCACCAATTATTCTTGCGGGCACCTTTCGTGTCTACAAAACAACATTTAAACTCGAAAGCCGCAGCGTGGTCAGTAGGTTCACCTGAAGTCCGCTTGCGCCAGGAATCATTCGTCAATTGTGCAGTGGTTGTATGTGAAACCGGGATTGGAAACTAGGATCCCAGTTACCTTTGTTTTCCTTTATTTACTTGATTTTCCTCTGTACTGTCGGCCAGGTTCCAGACTACCACTGTGTAATAATAACGGCAGATTTTTCTGTAGTGGCGCAGTAATTGCCCCTGCATTCAAATTGAAACGGGTTAGCTAGTAACCACTATTGAAGGGCCCTAATCAATTTACCGATTTCTTCTACAACCCTCCTCACTAAAAAAGCCGGCGACGCTTCTTTTGCAGCGCTGGGAAGCTTCACTCCCCGCCCGAACATCATCTCAAAAGGCTCGTAACATTATATCCTGAGTTACAACCCTGGTTAATGGGACAGATAAACTATTTTTGTGGAGTAATATATACGCCAGCAATTTACATAGCGAGGAGACCACAGGTAATTTTTATGAATCGGCGGAACTATATTTATTTTTTACTAAAATACACAAGGCACTACCAGACGTTTAGATACCATTCCGTCGGTTTCTGTGTGTTATTTCGAAAACCGCATAAAGGGATACGGGAGACTGCAGTTTGTAATCGTTTTAGGTGGGGCCAAATTTTTAAATGCCTCCTTCCTCTTACGTACCGTTAAAAGTTTGTTTCTGCGTGGCTCACTGTGATGATTACCAGCATTCGTTTCGGCCGCGTAGTTAAAGGGGCCATGCAGACGAAACACAACTTTAATTGATTGATTGTGGGGTTTAACGCGCCGACGCAACGCAGGCGATGAGGCGCGCCGTAGTGGAGGGCTCCGGATTAATTTTGGCCACCTGGGGATCTTTAACGTGCGCCGAAATCTCGAACACACGGGCGTTTTTGCTTTTCGCCTCCTTCAGAAAAGCGGCCGCCGCGGCCGGGAATCGAACCCGCGACCTCGTGCTCAGCAGCACAACGCCTTAGCCACTGAGCCATCGCGGCGGGTAAAACCCAACTTTAGTTCGTTCGAAAGATTGCCTCATTAGAATCTTATTGACACCCCAATTAACGTAAGCTTCTCTGTAATAAGCTATATAATCAGGAAAAAATGGAATGGCCATGAGACCAACTAGCTCATTTCCCGCAACAGAACCCATCATGTCATACGCGACCGCTCTGCGATTGGCTGAGGCCGCCAAAACCAAACGCAAATTAGACAAGGTTAACTAGCATGCGGAAAAAGCCATTTGCGCTTAAATTAAGCGCACAATTTTTTCTTAGCAGTGAGACTGGTGCACGTAAACAAAGAAGTACCAATGCGTCCTTCTGTTGGTACGGCGGGCAACATGCCTGTTTTAGGTGCACAGCACTGCGGCTCTTTGGAGTTGTCTCAGGCGACAATGTAGATTGGCGTAACCGACGGTGTCTTACGTCACCATATTTATCGAGCGAATATCACGTTTCATGAAACAGTTATTTTCTACCTTAACAAAAGCAAGAAAGGTACAAGTACGGTCATAAACAAAGCAAAGGCAGAAAACAGCCCTTCGCGGTATGGTGGCGCCATCTAGGTTTACTAGCGGTAAATGAGGCTCCGCAGTCGGTTGGGGAACGGTTCTTGTTATGTCATTGCAGGCCTTGCAAAACACACGATTTGGCGGGAGAATCAAAATTTTAAATTAAATTGAATAATTTCTCAGTGAATAAAGCGTCGCTTGTTTCCGGACAAGTCCTGGGGTCGCTATAAAACACAAAATCTTTCGATTAAAACAAACTTGTACTTTGCCTGCCCGGCCCCTTTAAGTCTGGTATGGCATATCTATAGGTGCGCTTTTAAACGTCCTTGTTACTGCGCAAGCTGTGTGTTTTCAGCAAGCCGAGTGAACTGTTGAAGTATCTGGATGCCAATCTTTTCGGAAGAAAACTGTTTGTTGAGCTTAAAGGCGTGAGTCCCTTAAGTATTTATATGTTGGCGGTGTTCTCCAGGAATGATTTCTAGGCCTACTTCTTTTTTGATATTTTAGACCCTTTCCACTTCACTTTTAGTCGTACTGGAACATACGCTGATGACTAATGTATCTATCGTGACATCACTTACGTAGAAGATACCAAGTTGTCGCAGCACGATCTTAACTCTGTTTTTTCGTGGTGCCAGTCGTGGGGAATGACATTAATCTGACCAAATCTAACCTGGCAAATTTCACCATCGTAAAGCAGCGGATACTTGTTAACTACTCAAAGGGTGGCGCATGTTTTCCTGTAGCCTCGGAGTACGAATAAAGTGGAATATTTCTCTCTCTTAAGCTATCCTGGAATCACCACGTTCATAACTTGACAGTGAAAACTAGCCGTTTGCTAAATCTTTTAAAAACGCAGTTTCAGACAATCTCCGACTGAGGTCAAGGGGACGTTTATACATCAAATATTCGTCCCATTGTGAAATATAATGGCGCAGTCAAAGACCACTACCAAAATACATATGCTCATGCACTTGAACGAATACAAGCTTGCGTCAACAGCTTCCTAACGGGCGAGTATGATTCAGCTAGATCAGCTAAAGATCAGCTAACATTTGCAGCAGATTTGGATGGCCTCTGCTTGCAGAGAGCCGTAAATGCCTAGACGCTTGTTGTTTTATAGTATATTATACTCAAAAAATGACATAAAGAAGAGAGAGAAAGTAAACGTGTTTCTTGCGAAAAGCAATGGGGAAATATCCTCAGTACCAGACCCCTTGGGCTTTTCCAGCCTCTACAACCCTCAACACCAGGAGGCGCTGGTCATTGAAGTAGAAGCTGCTCAGAGCTCTCTCCCAAAGCTCGTAAGAAGAAAACGATGGGGATTGCGCGAATGTAGTTGGGCCTCGGAGCATACCCCTACCATATGAAACAACGTTCCGGTGGCTTAGCAAAAGTCGCATAGCGGAGATTTACATGGTGGGGTGCATTATATGGCATTTAATGGGATAGGGAAGGCCTTCATCTGGAGTGCACGGAGCTGCCGTTCCTCCTCTTTCGTTATGTGTTTATGCGGTGCTGGATAGATGACACGTTATAGCTTATAGTGTTGAGTTATTTTGTGATATGTAATCAACGGGGCTGGCCCGTCCTGCTCACTTTCCAGTGCCCGGCGGCGTGTTTCCAAACGCTTCGCGGCACAAAGCACTCACGTGACATGTGTGATGTCACTGCGCGTGCTATTATTTTGAGCGCCTATTAAAGAAGCCCACTATTGACCACTGTTTTGTGCTGTGCCATGACACGGTGTTTTTCTTGGACGCGGTGCCACGGACACTAAAAAATGACATTGATATCACCCCGTACACCATTACCTTTTTACCATTTGAAGACCTTAATCGGGTGCCATGTGACGTTTTTGTTCTCCTCAAATTATGTAGCTTGTGGAACAGGTAGCTTGTGAAACAGGTTTTTCGGGAACAGGTAGTGTTTGTGCGGAGCGTTTGTGCGGCGCAGAGTGATTCACTGGAGTGGCTGCCTCGTTTGGATGCGTGCGTTTCTTTGCCTGAGTTATGAAATGATGGTGACCTTTTTTAGACTGAGGTGCTTACCTTTGCGGTCTGTTAGTGTTTATGTAGTGCGTTAATTGCCTTGTGTGCGTTATTCTAAAATTTCCATGCAATAAAAAAAGAGCTGTGTGGCTTCGATGTAAAGTGCTAAGCACTGACACTGACGGCTTGAGTTCGAGCCACAGAAGGTCTCTCTCAGTTTTTTTTCTTTGCTTGCCTTTTTTTCTAAATCTATTTTTTAGTTTCTAAACTTAAATCTACGTGTTGTTTTTAATATTAATCGGGATTTGGTATGTTTTAGGTCGCTTTAGGCTTGGGGCGAAGCCAATGATGACATTTATTTCCCGTTCTGCGTCACGCGAACAGACATGTCACGTGAGTTCTCCGTGCAGCGAAGGGTTTGGAAATACGTGGCCCGGCGGCAAAACTGTGGGGCCAAGACGTCGGCGGTTTCGTTGCCCGGGACGGCAGGGTTGGTGGGTGCCCAAATGATAATGATGTATCTTTCTGCCAGACACTGGCAGATGATGTAGTGTGTTGTCCAGTGAATTCGCACGCACGAGAAGTTACGGCACGCTTGCTACGGATTTGTGCTCATTACTTTTGTGGTAGTTTGCGTTATGAAGGGAGTGATAGACGGTTCTTCCTCTTGTAGAGGGTCGCATGCGGATGGGCTTCGGCTGATGAGATGCGTATTTTGGTGGACAACCGTGCACGGCTGTCATTGCACTTACATCGGGATACGAATACGGGTCCCTATATGCGGTGGTTGGTACCTTCCCGTAAGATGGCCTCGGCTCTTGTTTCCCTGCACCCCGTGTGATGCACGGGGTGCGTGTTTCGAGGGAGCGGTGCAATGTTTTCCTTATATTGGGATGGAGGTTTCATATTTGCGATGTCTGACGCTGCACAGGGGTGTTTATCCTACAAAGTAACATACCTAAATCTACCAACCTACATATCCCTTCATTCCGATCATTGTTTAAATATTCCCTAATATAACTCCAGGAATCACATATCAGCAGAATTTCTTTCCTACAATACATAACGGAAACACCTTGGTGAAAATATTATCTGCGCTCCACGGCATGTGTGGCGAAACGTTTATAGAAAAATGTGTTTGCAAAATCGCACGACGTTTTTGTTTGTTCCCTTTTTGATGGGCCCACTTACTGTTACTTTTGCTACGGTGCTTGTTGCCTGTATATGTTTTTTTGCTATTGTCGTTATTATTTCTTTTTTAAAGGTAAGCTTGGTACCTCTACCAGCCGAGGGTTCTGTCGTGACCGTCGGCACCAACAAAAAACTCCCGCGAACAAATAAAAGAAATTACTAGCACAGCCACGAATCGAACCTGGACCGAATGTAGAAACTGAGCCACAGCCCGTCGTTTTACTAATTGAGCTACGAGCGCTTTTTTTCCCTATAATGCCGGTGTTCGACAAAATAGAGAAACACAACACAAAATTATTTACATCAGCAACTCGACCGGCAAGCCACCAACCTGTGAGGGCTGATGTCGCTCTAAAATTCCATAAGCGTATTCAAAGGTTCTATCCACGACAGCCACTCAGGAGCTCATGCCTTGCGCTTCTGCTCTTCTACGTAATGTAAATATGGGCCGACGAAAACATTGCCGCGTAGGGCGGGCGTCCACAACACCATTGCGCCAGGCCATGCGCGAGCCCCATATGCTATGCAAGGCCAACAACGTAACGAGGTCCAAGGACGCCCCCTCCTTGTTTTCTACAGATAGAAAGCGTATGCCATGGGTGCTCAGCGGGAAGTCTTTATGAAGGGTCCTCTGGAGAACATCCCACAAACATGCCTCAGCCCAACCATGCAGGAAACCGTGCTCTATCGTTTCTAGCACTCGGAGACGTGGGAGACTGACAGTGTAGTTACCGAGCACAGCAGCGGGTTTACCACCTGCGCTCACGCTGAATGCCACGTAATAGCATCCCGCGATCTATCGTGCCGCAGGTGCGGTGGCCGTGTGCGCCCCAGTGATTTGTCCATTTCGTCCTCGAACAGTTTTCACTCGTGTGAAACACCTGTACCAACCAACCGACTACCATCCGTGGAACGTGCAATTATTTAACGCTCCCGAAAAGTACAGCTCCGGTGATAACCCAAAGTCTGGGTGTGTATCACACCCATCATAAGGCCGTTCTAAACGTCGTGCTGAAGTGAAATAATAAAGAACGTGTTACACGTACAGTTCAACGTATGATTTGCGCAACCTGGCCTTAGTCCCCTGTGGTAGGTGGTGCATAAATCTTCGCTTCCCAACCACCTCCACTGGCTGGATTGGCGCGCACTTTTAAGTGCAGAGCACTTTAGGCGCTCACCTTGTCGTCCTAGGTCGCTCGCTTGACCCAAGTACATAGAGCACCAAAGCGGCGTCCCGGGGTAACGATGTTGTTCACGGCGTATGGCAAAGGCTTCGAAAGCCAAGCGGTTTATATAGTCATAAGCGTTCGAAACTCGTGAAACGCTGGCGCTTGTTATAAATCTTTTCGTTGTTTAGCGCAAAGAAAACTATAGGTACATTTGAGGAAAAATATACGTAATCAACCGGCAGCGCCCGCGTTCCCTTAGTTAAGGACGCCCGTTGGGTTCGTTTTTACGATAGTAAACGCAAAATGTGGCAGTGCAACGCCGGCACGTCCGGGGAGAAAAGC
Organism: Haemaphysalis longicornis; assembly: GCF_048455015.1. Lineage (NCBI taxonomy): Eukaryota > Metazoa > Arthropoda > Arachnida > Ixodida > Ixodidae > Haemaphysalis > Haemaphysalis longicornis. Next base: position 194,792,832 of record NW_027526361.1, read on the forward strand.
AAAAAAAGAGGACAGAACTCCCGCTGGCGCAGTTTCAGGCAGGGGGCGCGCAAGCACTGAGAAAGCGGGAAATGTGAATTGCATGGGGTGGTCACAGTAAGCTGATAACGGCGGCACACCCCATTATGGCGAATCACTGCTCTGCACATCCGACAGCTTTTACATTGAGTGGAGCAGCTTTAATTTTTCGCGTTAAAAAGGGGAATGACAACTTGTTTTTAATATACTGCACAGTGAAAGTATTCAAAGCCCTGAAACATCCCTGCGGGACGCACTCACTAGCGGATTTGCATAGCCGTCATTTTCTGCCAATACGGATTGATGCCGTCGTGGTCAAAAACAGCTGTTAAGTACGTAATGCTAAGCATTTTTCGTGTAAGTGTAAAAAAATGTGGAATATTTTTTTTTGCGATGGCGATGCTTGGAATAATGTGTATTGCTTAGTGCGAGCAGCAAGAATTCTGTGCGTGGGAAAGACACGGCCCCTATATTGTAACGGATGAAGTGGTACACAAGAACTCGTTTTTACAATTTGATGCACACCGTAACCAAGACGGAAGCATTCATGGCCCCATCTTTGGGTACATACCCCTCAACGCACCAACAAGTATTGCGAAAAAGAGGGACCTGGCCAAAATCTTGTTATTGATTATTTTGAATTCTCACCCTAAAGCCCTCCAATACAGGCATTTGCGATGGTGGTGACTGGAAATTGTTGTATCGCTTCACATATATTATATGAACAAAAATAAGAAACATAAACCTGCACTCGCGCACCGTGAACTCCAAAGATAGCATTGCAAAAGGTACCGGTTCACTAGAAGTTCCGGAAGCCCAGAAAAAGCTGTAAAGAGGAAGTATCTCTACGATTTATAAAAAACGTGCGCGTCATTTGGACGACTCTACCGTCCTACCGACATGTATGAGTTTATAATACATCTATTGGTGAAAGGTTCGCCAAATTGTAGAAGCGCTCTATGGCCACTGATCAAAACAGTCATCGTATGTTGGCCCCCATATTTCAGTCATCCCAAAAAAAGGCGGTGATTACCTCGTCATTCCGGCTTCATCTTTGTGTCTTCTGTATTAATACCACACCATTTTTCTGTTAATAAAACGTACAGCTTGCAAAAAACGCCGCCATCAGCACCTTGATTGCGCTTCCGGATTCACTGTAAAGCAAAAGGGTATTCTAGTCCTTAAGAAGCTGACGTATTTGGCGAGTCTCCATTCTGCTTGGGTAGCGGGACGAGAAGGTCTGCACTTGCTTTTCGGAATTGTCTGGCTCAGTAGCAATCAGTGAGTGCAGTGCACTTTTACTGCGAATGAAACGTCGTAATACAATTTAGTGGGGTGAGAAAACAGTAGCTTCCGCTTGCCTGAGGCGTCGTGGTGTTGCTCTTTTATGCCTGCGCGCAGAGCAAACACGCTAAGCACACAACGTTCGCGAAGACACAGCAAGGGGTGTTTCCCTGCGAAGCACTGCCTTCCTGTTTTTCTGTTCAATTCTCGTCGGGTGGTTGAGATATTTTTCCCTTTGTTACCAACTTTGTGTAAATGTTTGTTTTGTTTTGTGTTCTGACATGCACTTGTAGGAAGCAAAAAGACAAAATCTGTTTAACTAAAGTAGCTTTTATTTCCAAATCTACTCGTTGCTAAGAGGATGTATTTGCTGGGAATAATTTATTCGCTTCCAATCCAATACCCTACTTGTAAATCCATTTGCGAGGTATTGTCTAAGAAAATATATGGCTGCTCTTATTACAACCAGGTCTGTTCCTGTGCCCGGTTATATGAGTTGTAAAGCAGGAGCTACTGAATGGCTTTATTATGCACGCCGTCCTTGTAGTACCAGAAAAATAGGTACGCTGTCAAATAATGCAACGTGCTTGTGCCATGCATGGTATATTTGAAAGACACCGTTCTCACATCTACCGAAAACACCCTTGACTCGGACAGAACGCTGGCGCTGTGTTCAAGTCTCGGGCAGCTTGTGATTTGAATTACGTTTCCGCGCCGTTAAAGTTTCCGTCGTAATTCCGAGTGCTTTTGTCCTAAAATGTAATTATTTCCTCCCATTTTCAGATATAATTTTCGCCGAAAGCAGGAGATTATGTCCCCTATGTCTTTCTTGGTGTCCTTTCGACTTGCGTTTCTGAATCTGGGCATTCCAACCGATGTACAGATTTTTCTCAATTTCTTTTTCTAAAAAAAATCAACCAAACGCCACACAAAAAATAGCGGACATCTTTCCCTACGCCTTCTACGGCGTTTTACACTACGGGTGCTTTTTGATGTGTTAATTCTACAGACCGCTCTTTCCGATATTTGTTCTCGGTTCTGGTAGTCTTGGTGCAACGGTAGCATTAGTAAGTTATTAGACAGTTATAGGGTCGTCACTTGTAGAGTTGGCCCAAGTCGTAGTCCTTTGGTTCAAAAAATGTAACCTTCACTCCAACTTGTCCGAGCGGCACTGGTGACCACCCGTAAGCGGGGGAAGCAATTACCTTGACACATACTAAGAAAGTCGAGGAGAGCGCTGCCTCCACTGCAGCATAATTGTAATGGAACCTGACTCGTACACGGAAGGTTGTGGCTTCAGTTTCCACTAAGACAGGACGACTTTCTCTCTTTTCTTTCTTAACTTACAAATATAGGCGTACTTCACAGAGAAAAAATGATGGAGTCCATCCTCGGTACCCTCTCTGCATTTTCGACTGCTGTCCTTTCTTTGTGTATATATATTTTCTAATTGTGGTCGAAAAAGTATGATCGGATTTTGTTGCCAATAAATTTACAAAAAAAAAGAATTCTTACACTTCGCGATTCATAGTGTCATCCTTGCTTAGAGACTATGATAATCTTATCAGAATCGTTCCAATTTTAGATGCAAAGCATCTCTTGCTATTGCTCTTTCGTCCATCGTCCGTCCGTCGTCCGTCCGCAACTCTCCCCCTCTCCCCACCAGCTGTGCGATACCACGCGCGCTTCTCCTCTCCCTCTCTCCACGCCAGCTTTGCGATAGCGCGCGCCCTACTCATCACCACAGCTGCACGATAAGGGCGCATGCACGTTTCCTCTCTCATCTTCTCCTCTCCACTCCGTGTGCTCTATATAATAAACCTCCTCCGTGCGCCGCTCCCTCAGTTGCTGCTTTGGTTGAGTCACGCTGCACCGTCCGATGAGCGGAATGGACGCAGACAATTCTGTCATTTTTCGTTATTTGGATGCCCAATCTCGTGAACGTCTCGGAACCTCCGAGATGCTTCTCATCAACTCAGGGTTCCCTCACAGGAAGGTGGTGTCATTTTTTGTGTATGTACATTTTTGCAACAGCAAATTTCTTAGCATATATAGATACAGAGGTGCACAAGAGATTACAGAGGCTTCACAGATGAAAAGAACATGGCTGTACGTATGCAGAAAAGTACACGCATTCAAGAATCATGGGAGCCAAGAGTCACCATATTTTGCGGGGAAGTGCGAACCAGTCGAAGGATAATACTGAAAAAGGCGGAGAGCACTAGGGAAATTTATTCTAGGGTGGTTGACAAAGGGGAGACGGTGTCTTTATGGTTAGCTTAAAGGTAACGGGGTGGGAGCTTACGGTTGGGGAAGTTGGCTCTGAAGAAAAGTTGTTGCTTGGAAGAACTGGGCATAGTGCTTTCCCGCTTCCAGCCTTTAAATAGAGTCCCACCTCCTCGGTTGTTTCAACGTTCGCACCAAAAAATCCCAGTGGAACGGAATAGAAGAAATTATAAAACACATAATAAGTTTGTTAAGTGCACCCTAACATTCAAGTTGAAAGTTCGAAAGTTACGGGATCGGACTTTAATTGGTGGTGGATTAGTCCTGTTGCTATTCCTTACCTAAACATGACCCTGTGACGCCGTTACATATGGTGAAACCACGCTAATCTACCTGCTTCCTATGTTCTGCAGGTTATTTCTTTGAAGTGTGCGCTGAAAATAGTTTGTGGTTATCTTGTTGATGGCCAATATTCTGCTTCCATTGCCCGTTTAAACGATGCAGGGTTGCCTAAAGTGGGCCTTCTCCGGACGATGGTTGTTTGCGGAGCTAGTGCCTTTAAAATGGTCCTTTATGTTTCCAATTGATGGACATTTTCCTATCTACGAGAAATGGTTTTCAGCATATTGGACTGGGTGATTGTAGTGAGTTCCAGAAATGTAAAAAAATAAAAGAAAACCCCAGCGCACCGTTTCCCCGCATTGTAATGAATAATGTACTGGCACCATCAGCGTCCTGAACAGCAGTGCGGCGACAAGACCGAGCAGGAAAGGGAAGACGACGAGGGGGACAGGAAGCCCTCGGTGGAGTAGGTACGCTTTTTCTTCATCCGAATTTTTGTTGCTTCTAAATTATAGTTTCGTAACGCGGGAAAATTAGGCCCAGAAAGATCTTGATCCTGCCTGATCTCGCAATTGGGTATGCGCCAAAACCACGACCAGATTCATATATAGCGACCTGCCTATGCGCGCCTATTACGCCGCAGAATTAGTTATTGCTTGTTTTGTTTAGTTCTTTCCGACACCACTGCACCGGCTGGCGCTGCATTTAATACCTTACTTCTCCGCTTTATACGGGTTTGCGCGGCCTGCCATCGTTATTATTTTGTCCTTGTCTTGCTGCGTTGTGGTCAGTCTTTTCCGATTAAGAGTTTTTGACGCGTTTTTAAAAACAAAACACAGGTAAATGTTTTTTTATGGGAAATTGTTTCTTGAGTGAAAGCAACGCACCCGGTCGGCGTACACAGAACGCGCAACCACCAGGATATCGTCCGAAAAAAAAAGTTTACAGCTGCTAACCCTTCGCTAACACGTTCCCTGGCGTTCCATGAGTTGGATAGAGCCCGTACATCCCAAAGAACAAAACACAAACATATTCAGTGCGTTTTGTTCGATTGCTTCGAGGAGAAAAACCGAACACGAAGAAGCACTTTGGGCGCACTGTTTCATATAGTGAATCAAAAGAAGAAAGCAGGTCAAAACACTTTGCACAAGGGTGGGGGGGGGGGGGCGTCGATTCCCGTTGGCTTACGAAGCATAGCAAGAGTATAACAAAAAAAAAAGGAGCGTGCTTAAGCAATATCCCGCGCAGTCTTGGTTGGCCTTCAGCTTCTGTCGAGAGCAGCAGCATGAATAGTCATTCTCGAAAAAGTGTCTGCAGTGAGTGTAATGCCTAGGTTGTAGGTTATAGTTGACCTAGACAGGAGGCTCGGCAACAAACCTAGCAAAACAAACTGTGGTTGATTCCTCTGTGACGGGAATCTGTAGAACAATAAAGTGAAATGTGCAACAAAATCGTCCTGCTGGCGGCACGCTTCGGCAAAGATGTACTGGTCTCATTTTCGTGACGGATATTACGTCAGTGAAATCTTGGTGTACCCCGGTATAAAGCATTTTCATGTTAAAATATAAAACACGAAAACGAACAACCCTATTATTTAGTAATAAAGGTTGCTTCCCCGCAAGAAGACCCTGTGTGCAGGGGTGCACCATTTGCAGGCAGCTTGCTTCGTTGCAATGGCGTCATTTCCGTGAGGGATACGGCGTCGGTGAAATCTTTGTGTATTCCCGTATAAAACACTGGCGTGTTAAAATATAAACAAAGGAAAACACTTTCGGTAAAGAATATACCGGAAGATCCTCCAATACGTTTTCATTGTACGTTCAGTGAACATATCGTACGCAACTGTATTTGTTTCGCAGAGCTCAGAAAACCTGCAAGGCGCTTGGTAAACTTAATTTGTTTTCACCATGTTCCGACCGCTCTGGTACTGTGGCAGCGACTCAAAAAGATATCCCGAAGATAAAGGTGGTTCTCAACGCACGCGTTGACCGGGGGCGGCTGCCATACCCAAGATTGCAGTTTCTCGAGCTTCTAAGCCACCCCGATGGAGGTCCTAAAAACGTGGCACTTCAGTTATGGTGAAAACACCGCAGTCTGTGAAAAGGTCGCGGTTGATTGGTGCTCTCTTCGCTGAAAAAAAAACACTGTGTTTCCGAAAAAGAATATCTTACACGAACACAATGGCCCTCTTGGGCCGTTTATACAAAGTTGTGCCTTCGCTATGAAATTTGCACGTGCATAGACGAGCTTCAAGTCAGCAGAACGCTGCTCCACGTAAAGCAAAAGTTCACAAAGTTTCCGCATATTTAAATTCACGAAAATGCTCGAAAACAAACAATGCCAGTCGACCACGGGGATATAATATGGTAGCAGTGGGGCTTACTTGTGTACATTGACGTTTGCATTACTAAGAAACGGTTCCAGACTTAAACGCAAAATCTCATTGCTGGCGGGTATTATTAGTAGTGATCGTTACAATGGACATTGATTAGTGCGACCGCTAGTTTTCATGCAAGCATCCGCAACCGCACTGCGAGCGAAGCGAAGCTGGTGGGTTTCGCGATTAAACTTAGCCCAACCTGACGGAGCGCGCTGTATCTACACGGCAAGTATCCAAGTATCCTCCAACTATCCTGTCAGGACGTCTCCCGAACCTTAACATAACAGTAATTATTATTACTGTTAGGTAGGCCAATACAATTCACTTGTTTACAAACCTCGAGATGTTATTTTCGTAACACATAGCAAATAATTTGTGGTTGTGAATTCTGAACGAGTAAAAACTGTGTTCGTTTACCAGTTCTCACAAAGGAGTTTTTGTAGTGAAAGCAACGTCGGGCAGCCTTCGCGGGGTGACCAGTTTTGACCTTGAGAGCTAGAGGTCAAACCACTCCACCTTCCGCAAGCGCCCGTGTTGGAGCAGCACCCGATGACAGGGAGAGATGGGCGATGAGGGAACGGATAAGCGCGGGACTCGTGCCGCCGCTTGGCGAAGGAAGCGGAGGACGGCGCTGCCGCAGCGATAAGTGCGCCCGACGAAGGAAGGCCGCGTGCGCGCAGAGCCGTGTGCGATGGAGTAGGACGAACATCCAGCTGTGGTCGCTCGTGCAGCGGCGATGCTTAAAAACGCCGTGAAGCGAAAAAGAGGAAACACGCTACTGTTGCGTCCACCTTAGCTACCTTCAAGTCTTGCGCGTTATTGCGAGCTTCCTTCATTTTCTTCTTCCGCCTCTTAGCTACAAAGTGTCCAGGTAGCGCACACGCTCAAAGTCGACATCTTGCAGCAAGCTGTGTATGGCTAGGGGTCCTGGAATTTGCCTTGTGAGACAGACAAACGCCGCGAAAAAAACTCCTCGCGACAATAACAACTTTATCATGAATATTTGTCAGAAAACGGAAGCAACCATGCTTTTATCTAAATCTCCGCTCCGCCCCCCCAAAAAACACATGCTTTGTAATGGGTAGCTACGACGACTAAAACATTACTCCAAGTTTTATTTACTTGCCATGGTTAGTTATTTCACAGGTAAGTTGGAAGCGTCATTGCAATGGCATCTAACGTAGGAGTATGGTTGCATAAAACGGCTGCAACTGTGGTTTATCAAAAGTTTCCCTGAACGAATTACCGATCGGCCGTTAAGACGGCTGTATCATTCAGCCAAGATTAATTTACTTGTAACAATTATTTAAGAGGGAAGTTGCAAACATTAAAAAAGTTCTAACGTTACAGTATTGTTTCTGCTGTTAATACATCATCGTCTACGCAGGGTGTAGGCTAGAGAAAACGATGTAACTCTCGTTTTATCGAAGCGATCTAGAAAGACATATTACCTGTATTAGCAGCTAAGATTAATCGAACGTTACATATAACTTTAGAGACATAACTTTACATATAGTATTCACCAATCCAGATTTATTGGTTTTTCATCTCAACAGTAGGGAAACGGCTTTAAAGTAATTACTTTTAGTGTCGGATTCACGTTTTAAAATTGTCTTGTCGTTCAAGAGCAAATATTAGGACATCTAAAGAAGAGTTTAGAAGATCTTGCGTTGAACATACTGCCTCCCAAAAACGTTGTGCAGTTTTTCTATCCCCTGCAAAGACGTAATCTCCAGAGTGGTCTTTGTTAATGTTTTTTTGTCATCATGTCAAAAAAGCACGGCTGTCTTAGTGAAACGGCTTCCCTTCAGTGAACCGAGTGGTGCGTTGCGTTTTTATGAACTCCATATTGCTCCTCTGTACGCCGGGGCCAATCACCAAATGTCATTGTAGGACGTGAACCTTTAAACGTACCTCTTAAATGTGGCTTTCTTTATTAGCCATGAAATTATCCTTTACAGTTTATCCATGCAGCTTATTCTTGCTACAGCATAGCGTAGTTGGATATATGAGTGCGACTCCCGTATGTGAATCCAGCAAGAAACAATCAAGGCAGCAAGATGGTGGCATAGTGCGAACCAGTGCGAAACCGGCCAACACAACTGCCGTTGAGAAATTAATACCGGTGACCGGTTCTGCCTTAGTATGTTTGACGCAAGTTCCAAACTGCGGTGATCTTTGGGGACAACCAAAAATGGCAGCATCTCCACTCCGCGGATGATGGCGAGAGAGCGGAATACAGGGACTCGAAATGACATCCAATTTGCCCCCCCCCCCGAGTGACATCAGATTGGCGCCATGACCGTCATTCTATTTGAGCCGTGAGTTGCACCTTTATAATTCCCTAAAGAAAAGTGCAACTCACGGCTTATATCGCATTTCGCTTGATGGTGGAGTGCAAACGGATGTACGCGGACGGACATCGGGAGGTCCCATGGTACTCTGCATCGTTACAGGCGAGTGAGTAAGCCGTTTGGCTTTCGCTTATTAACTCACAGGTAGTAGCCCGATGGGTAAGACGACTGACACTAACTCTGTCTGGTCTACCAGGCACATGTGCCAATTCTCCATGTGCCTGCTTGATTTTCTGCGATTGTAAATGCTATGGGAACGTACGCGGACGGATATTGTGCGGTCCTTAGGTACTCCGCACCTAAAAGCGGTGTTTGCACACCCCGTACTTTAAATAAGAGGCAGCCCGAATGCTGCTAGGGGTAGGGGTGAATTTTAGTGAATTTGTACACTAACATTCAATAATTGTTCTGGATACTGTCTTTTTCTTAAAACCAGTCGTCGCTAACAGGAAAATAGATTACAAAGAACGCATACGAATATTTCAAAATTTTTCTATTGTCTTCCACGCAATGGAAGTGAGGATTCTCGATGTGACTACACATTGGATTCTTGATGTGACCGCCCATTGGATAATTAGTTTCCCCTGGCAGAATTATGTCCCTTTGTCATGCCGAATACCAGGCACTACCTCCGGTGCTAGTAGGTGTATTTATTACTTTCTTCGTTTACAATACAAGGAAGGAGTAGAAGAGCCAGCCCGGATTTTAAAGTTTTATCTTGCAGGCCATTCGCGGGTCTCAATTTTTTTTAATGGACGCATTCTTGGCTCCCGCTCCCCTAACTATAATATTGTTGTTAACATATATCTTTCATGTTATAATCCTATAATAAACGCCAGCCCAAGAACCGAAACTGTTTATTTACATCTAAATGTTTCGGCAATGCATCCAAAAAGACAACACAGCCTTAGCGAAGGGTCTGCGGCCCTTTCGGGAAACTTTCCTTTTGCACGAAAAAAGCCTAATTCAAAATGCAATGTTGAACAATACAACACTAAAACAGAGTTAAGAACAGAGCATATATATATATATATATATATATATATATATATATATATATATATATATATATATATATATATATATATATATATATATATATATATATATATACATATATATATATATATATATATATATATATATATATATATATATATATATATATATATATATATATATATACATATATTTAAAAACTTGGGTGCGACCACTTGGAAAACACTAACAAATACTTTATTTCGACAGTTTCGACCAGTGGTCTGGTCTGCTTCAGGGAAAATAACAAGTGACTGAATATGCTCTACGATACACACTTCACGAGAGAGGGGAATTTTGCCCTCTACCTCTCTTTCTTGCCAGAAGAGAAACCAAATAAATGAAAGCAAACATGTACAATAATCTCAGCGGCACATATACACGTCTCTTCCCAGGGACTTCCCGGTCTTCCACTGTCCAGACACCTCCGCCTCCCGGATCACTCCTTCGAAAGAATACAAGTAGTGTTAATTCAGTCCGGCTTCCGCAATACTTACGAGCGGGAACAGAGAGAATCGTTCTTTATACATAAATTTCGGACGCTTACTGAGGGTATAAACGAGAGCGTAGGGAGATTGGGCTGCCTACGAGACCATACGTGAACTTTTTTTTATTATTATTATTTTTTTTGGGGGGGGGGGAGGGGGCGGGGGGCGTGCGGCGAGGGAGCCAAACGAGTGCTGTTAGCAATAAATCTGCAGTTCAGACCTACTTTTCTCCTCATTATCGTTTTGCCATTTTTAACAAAATAGAGAACACGCGCCTGGCGACCACACGGTTACGAGCTTCGGGAAAACGGGGGGGGGGGGGGGGGGGGGGGCTAGGGGGGTGCGTTTCCGCACGGGAATGACTCCTCCGGCGGCGTTTCGGCGCTCCGCTAGCGCTTCTGCACCAATAAATCTCCGTGGCGCGCCGCGCCGACTCGGGCTATCGATTACAACACGACTTCGGACCATGTTGAGTGCGCGGACCTTGCCCGACGCCGCAGCCTCCGTACTCATGTTTCCTCCGCTCCTCTCGCTATGTGTGTTTAGACCCTGTATTGGCATTCGTGAGCTACTGGGGGCCATGTGGCGCTTATCTACATTCGCAACAACGTTCTTCAAACATAATTCACTCCTAGGGGTTTTTCTTCCGTTTTTTTTTTCTCTCTCTTTTTACAGTAGCGGAATGCGGCACGTCACGTCATTCTGAGCCGCTGAGCGGTCCCTCACTCTTCCTTTCAACTTTCCGCTGTTCGACCTTCGAATTCGTCAGTGTCTGCTTCTGAGAAGCCCCCTTTCTTCTGCCTCTCCTTTTCTCCCCTCTTTCTCTATTTCTAATTGCCTCCTTCTTTATACTCCTTTTTTCTCCTGTTTTCCTTTTCCCCTCTCCTTGCTTTGTATCGTCGCTCGCCTGGGAAGAGACGTGTATATGTGCCGCTGAGATTATTGTACGTGTTTGCTTTCATTTATTTGGTTTCTTTTCTGGCCAGAAAGAGAGGTAGAGGGCGAAATTCCCCTCGCTCGTGAAGTGTGTATCGTAGAGCATATTCAGTCACTTGTAATTTTTCCTGAAGCCGACCAGACCACTGGTCGAAACTGTCGAAATAAAGTATCTGTTAGTGTTTTCCAAGTGGTCGCACCCAAGTTTTTGAATATTTAAACAGTAGCCAAGAATTCCTTCTCTGCTATATATATATATATATATATATATATATATATATATATATATCTAGAGAAAGATAAACTCACAAAGCGCGCAGAAATAGTATAAGTAAAGAGTCGGATACACAGCAAGAACAATAACAAACAATGTTTACTTACGTAGCGGCAACGGGACTTGCCTTCATCAGAGTAAAGTTACATGATTTTGCTGTCGCAAACATTTTGAACACTTTTGTTATATAGGTTTGCATAAACCTGTGAGAAAGAGCGGAAAATGTTTCGGAAATGGGGAGTGTGCATACAGTCAGGCTACGCCTATGTTACAACATCAACAAACAAACAAGAAAAAAAATAAATAAATAAAAAGGGGGGGGGGAGCGAGAAAGAGAAAAAGGGGTCGTGTTAACAATGCAGCGTTCAAGGTTGCACTATGACAGGTCAACGTATGCCGCGCGGGCTGCAAGTTCAGACCATGGGGGAAACTGGACAACCGCGGTTTGAAAAGAAAGGGAAGAGTATACACTGAGGTATTCAGTGACTGCTGAGGCTGGTTCGGGGGGAAGCGAAGATGGGTGTGCCCCCCGCGGGTCAAGAGAATAGATAGGGGGCACAAAAGAGCATTTCACAGAAGCTAGCAATTGAACAGGAAATAGGTAGGGTCACAAAAGGTTAAACATGAATAGATCACAAAGAGATCACAAACATGAATAGATCACAAACATTTTGAACACATTTCTTATATAGGTTCGCATAAAACTGTGAGAAAGAGCGGAAAATGTTTCGGAAATGGGGAGTGTGCATACAGTCAGGCTACGCCTATGTTACAACATCAACAAACAAACAAGAAAAATAAAAAGGGGGGGGAGAGAGAGAGAGAAAAAGGGGTCGTGTTAACAATGCAGCGTTCAAGGTTGCACCATGACGGGTCAACGTATGCCGCGCGGGCTGCAAGTTCATACAATGGGGGAAACTGGTCAACCGCGGTTTGAAAAGAAAGGGAAGAGTATACACTGAGGTATTCAGTGACTGCTGAGACTGGTTCGGGGGGAAGCGAAGATGGGTGTGCCCCCCGCGGGTCAAGAGAATAGATAGGGGGCACAAAAGAGCATTTCACAGAAGCTAGCAATTGAACAGGAAATAGGTAGGGTCACAAAAGGTTAAACATGAATAGATCACAAAGAGTTAAACATTCCTAAGTGATGGTGGGAACGAGGCCTCCCTCCCCAGGACAAATGGCATTGTTGAGCCGCATTAGGCTAATAAAGCTGCTGTATTAGGAGAGTTTCTGCGAATTCTGATGGCAAACTCGAGGGTAGGAATAATGAACATAGTTATAAAAATTATGAAGCCGCTAATTTTAATCGAGGGATAAGCACGTTAGTTTTCCGTAACTTTCATTAATTCCAAGCGTGGCTGACCCAAACTTATAAATGAGATAAGATTCCCGAACCTCGCGGTCGTGGTGCGTTTTGAAGGCGGATTCTAAAATCGTTGCTTTAAGATGTTCAAATGCATGCCCGGGACTGTTCACATGTCTTGACAGGGGCAAATACGGGCAGCTTTTTGCATGAAAGCGGTGATTATTGAGCCGTATTCGGAAGGGCGTTTCAGTTTGGCCGATATATTGTTGCCTACAAACAGTGCACTCTAGAAGATATACGACATTAGCGGAGTCACAGTTAAAGTTACCTTTTATATTTACGTAGTAGTCTGAAGCCGTGCTGGTGGCGCGCTGTGTAGTGGTCATGAGTGGGCATACTTTACATCGGGGTTTATTGCAGGGCATGCAGCCAGTAGTTGCCGGTCGGTTGATACGAGAGTTAGTAAGAAAGTCACCTAAATTCTTATTACGCCGGTAGACAACGCGTGGTGGTTCGGGGAATATGCTTTTTAAGCGGTCACTTTGCATTATGATATTATGATGTTTTTTGAGCACGGTTGACACTCTTGGAGCGGAGGATGAGTGGGTTAAAACTAAGTTAGTTTGCGGGTTCCCGTTGGGGGCTTTTTTCTTACAGATTTCGTTACGGTCTAATTGGTTGGCTCGCACAATAGCGTCGTCGATAACTTTTTCCGGGTATTTTTTATTCAGGAGGGCGGTCTTGAGTTCTCGACAGTTTGAGTCAAAGTCGGCTTGGTTTGAGCAAATTCTCCTAAATCGGTGGGCTTGGCTGTAAGGTATTGCTATCTTGCAGTGTCTGACATGGCTGCTTCGGAAGTGCAAATACTGCCGCGTGTCTGTCGGTTTTCTATACAGTTTAGTTTGAAGTCGACCTTGGAAGGTAGTAACGGTGACGTCCAGAAAGTTTACACTGTGTTCCGAATAGGAATGAGCAAGGGAAATACTAGGATGGGCAAGGTTAAATGCCTCAATGAAGGTGAGGAGCTCCGCCTCACCGTGTTGCCAGATCATGAATATGTCATCAATGTACCTTTTATAGTACATTTGCTTTAAATTTTGGGTGTCAAGAAAGTTTGATTCGAGGTGATCCATAAAGATATTAGTGTAGTTAGGTCCGATTCGAGTTCCCATTGACGTTCCGCTGACTTGCACGTAATGAACTCCGTCGAACTCAAAATTGTTAAGTTCAAGGATAAGCCTAAGGAATGTTTGGAGAGCAGAAGAATCGATAGGTTTGTCGCACGATGACTGCTCATACGCAAGGGATACAGCGGCGATGCCATCTTCATGGGGGATGTAAGTATACAGTGACGCAACATCAAGGGTGACTAGAAGGCAGTTATCAGGAATTTCAATTTTTGAGATATCTGAGAGAAAGTCAATGGTATCCTTAATGAAGGAGGGAAAGCTGGGCGGAATGTCGCAAATGAGATTATCCACATAGCGCGAGAGGTTTTCGGTAACAGTGCCAATGCCAGAAACAATGGGGCGCCCTGGGTTGTTCACCTTGTGAATCTTTGGGAGAAGATAGAATTTACCGGCTACTGGGCTTAAGGGGATCAGGGAACGAGCCGTGGTTTCATTTATTGTTTTATTTTTAACAAGCTCAGCAAGTTTATCTTTGACAATTTGCTTATAATCTTGAGTGGGATCATTGGGTAGTGCTTTATAGAACGTCGATACTGATAGTTGCTTATTGGCCTCGTTAACATAGTCGGTTTTGTCAAGGATTACGATTGCGCCTCCCTTATCGGCAGGTTTAATAATTATGTCGGGACAGCTTGCGAGTTCCTCTAGGGCTTTCTTTTCGTTGGTAGTCATGTTGTGGTGGAACGAAATTTGTGTTTGGTAAGCTTTTCGCACATCGCGTTGGACAGCTTTGATGTACATGTCGAGGCAACTATCACGCTGTGTGGGAGGGGTCCAGTGCTTATAGCTAGGTAGGGTTCTGCGGGCTTCTTCCGTCGCGGGGTGATCGTAGAAGTATTCTCGTAGTCTCATGTTTCTGGCAAAGTTATCTAAGTCCTTAAAAAGTTGAAATTCATCAAAACCACCAGTAGCCGGGCAAAAGTTTAGGCCCTTTGACAAGACGTTCATCTGAGCTGGGGAGAGGGTTATACTTGAAAGGTTCATTACATTCCCGGTAAGGTTTTCTTTAGTGACGGCAGGCGAGGGAAAAATATTAGTACAGGGATTTAACTGAACTGTTTGGGGTGCAGTAGTCGAAGCATTTATTACAGTCGTAGTGACATTATCGGCCGTATTGTCAGAGTTGTGGCAGTTACTAGTGCCGGAGCTTGTTAGGTTCTTACGCATGTGGCCAGTGTTTGAAATCTTATCTCGGTTAAACTTTCGGTCTTTTGTTCGGGATATGGCGGAGGCCGTCTTAGATTCGTAGTTGCTTAAAAGGTTCAACTCTCTTTTGCTTAGTTCCTGACTAAGTAGTTCCTCTTTCTTTCGGAGAGAATGGGCCGTAGTTTCGTAGTGATTGAGGATTATTTCAGTTAATTGTAGGATGCTTTATCGAGTACCTGTTTCCACTTATTCATGTTGGACGGGGAGAGTTCGGTAGTAGCAGGTTTTATTCTAATCCTAAGACCCCTGGGAGCGACCGCGGCAGTCAAGTACTGTGCAAGAGCGGAAACGTGCAATTCGGAACGTATGCGCTTTTCGGTGATTTTTCTTAGCTTTAAAAACTGTCTTGAAACGGGGAAGGAGGCCGCGTTACCTGTTTTTTTGTGTTGCAGTCAGTTGCTGCTATGCCGATTCTTTCGAAGGTTGTAAGGGCATGTGGCACGGAGGGCTGGATTTTGGACCCCGGAAGGTCCGGCGGACGCGCTGCTGTTGGTTTTCGTGGGCTCGGTGGTCGCTGAAGATGCGGAGGTTGGGCGTGGCATGCTGTTGGTGCGGCGCCGGTCAGGGAGCTTCTTAGTGTAGCCGCGAGCGTTCCCTCGGGGTGCTGTGGCCGCTGCAGGTTTGCCAGTAGGGGTTGGCATGTCGCTGGCGCGACGCTCGTCCGTGGACTTCGGGGTTGGGGCGCTGGCGCTCGCCCGGGGCGCCGTGGTTGTGGTGGATCTGGGGGGCGGTGGCGATGGGCTGCTGGCACGACACTGCTCCGGGGTCCTTACACTGGATACAATTGGAGGCAGTGGTGGAAAGTCGCTGTCATTTGGCAATATAGCCGGGGCTGCAACTGGGTCGGCGGTGCATGCGAAGTCGCGCCAGCCCAGAGGATTGCAGCGCTGTTGCATGAAGCAGAGTGCACGAATGTGGCCGGCCAGCAAGGCCACACCCTCGAAGCTCGGGTGTAAGCCGCCCGCAGCGAGTACTCGGCGAGTACTCGGCAAGTACCCGCTTGATGTTGTAACATAGGCGTAGCCTGACTGTATGCACACTCCCCATTTCCGAAACATTTTCCGCTCTTTCTCACAGTTTTATGCAAACCTATATAAGAAATGTGTTCAAAATGTTTGCGACAGCAAAATCATGTAACTTTACTCTGATGAAGGCAAGTCCCGTTGCCGCTACGTAAGTAAACATTGGTTGTTATTGTTCTTGCTGTGTATCCGACTCTTTACTTTATATATATATATATATCTATATATATATATATATATATATATATATATATATATATATATATATATATATATACGGTCGAACAAAAGAAGTTTCCAATGGTCCAGAAAAAATATCAAAAAGTAGAGTCCGACGCAAGTCTCAAAAAACAAAAACAAACATGTTTACTAACGTTTCGACTGGTGGTCCAGTCTTCATCGGAGTTACTCCGATGAAGACTGGACCACCAGTCGAAACGTTAGTAAACATGTTTGTTTTTGTGTTTTGAGACTTGCGTCGGACTCTACTTTTTGATATATATATATATATATATATATATATATATATATATATATATATATATATATATATATATATTGTCACGTTGCCAAAGCCGACGCTTGTGTCTTCAAGAAAAAGAAGTTTATTGGAGCGAACTTGTGTTCCCCTAACAACTCAAATAATACACGGGCGGCGAAGCAGCAGTCAGCAAAGGGACGTACGCAACCGAGCGTCGGAGATCGAATGCCGCGGCGTCTGCTCTGCAGGCTTTTATCTTTCGGCGCAAGTGTTTCTGGAACCGTCGATTCACATCCACAACATTGTAGATCACAGAAGATTATTCTGGGCTAGTGACGTTAGGCCGAAATAGTCTACTTATCTGAATATGATAGCCCGTGCGGAATAACAGTAAAGAATGGAAGACGCGCTTCGTTTGGAAAGCAGATAACACAGCCGGGCGTGGCCCGGCAGTAAAAACAAACAATAAATATAAAAACCCATGCATGATTCACGGCATTACCCTTCGTCTAATAGTGCATCGACCCGATGCTAAAATGAAAGACATTCCGAACAAACAACACAAACTTCCGTCATCTTGCATAGTAAGGTATCAAGCGAACCACGTGGACGACTTCGTGCCGCGTGCGTCGTCGTCATGTTCCAGAATCACCATCGGGGATCACCTCGTAGGTAAGTTGGCTTACACGTCGTAGAATCTGGTAGACTCCGAAATACCGTAGCAGAAGCTTTTCCCTTACTCCGCGTCGACGGATGGGAGTCCAAACCCACACATGATCCCCAGGGTGGTACTCGATGTCTCGGCGTCAGAGGTTGTAGCGCCCCGCATCCACCAGCGGCTGGTTCGTTGTGCGAACGCGAGCCAGCTGGAGGGCCTCCTTCGCACACTGAAGGTACCCTTGGACGTCGGCGTTGAGGTCGGTGTCTTATGCGTGCGGAAGCATGTCGTCGAGCATCGCAGAAGGCCGTCTTTCGTAGACAAGCTCGAATGGCGTCATCTGCGTAGTTTTCTGGATAGCCGTGTTGTACGCAAAGGTGACATACGGGAGCACTTCGTCCCAAGTCTTATGTTCAACGTCGACGCACATTGACAGCATATCCGCGATTGTCTTATTCAGGCGTTCCATTAGTCCGTTCATTTGGGGGTGGCACGCCGTCGTTCTTCGATGATCCGTGTGGCTGTAGCCTAATATCCCTTGCATCAGCTCCGCAGTAAAGGCCGTTCCGCGGTCCCTGATAAGGACTTCCGGAGCTCCATGTCGCAGCACAATTTGGCTTATGTAGAACTTTCCGATTTCTTGTGCAGGCCCCCTCGCAATAGCGGCGGTCTGTATGGTCATTGCGGATGGACATGTGGACAACTTT